>NW_019214588.1:0-97454 GCF_002532875.2 Varroa jacobsoni
ACATTTTGCGTTGACTAAATAAGATATATACTTTTGTCGCCCTATTATATATAAATATAAAAAAAATCTATGACCTAGAAAAATCCTTAACCTTTACTGACATGTTACAAACGAAATGAACCAGTCAATCGGAACATATCTGATAAAGTATATGCAAGTACTACATTACCAAATAATAGAAAAAGAAACATCCTTAATCTTTCTTAACTAATCTTAGTTGTTCGACATCGATGTTGAATCACGGGACACGTATTGAGCGTCGGTTAAAAGTCGTCACTTACATCTTTCGGTCGACGCGCAAAGGCTGAGGCTGGAGGTGCCAAGTAACCGAATTACGTAAATGTATATTAATCGATAGTATCGTAAGCATGGAATAACCCTAACCTACAATTGGACTCCAGCTGTATCAATAGTACATTGATAGTCTTAGAAGATAATTGTAATCGTTATGGAACAATGGGTGAATAAAGATAACGCACGTGAGCACAGGCCCTGCAAAAAAATGAGGTGCAGGATCTCGTCCTCTTCACCGACGCACAAGCACCGAGACAAGCCAGGGTGAGATGATAGAGGAGTTGAAACATATGTATTTGTGTTGTCATGTAGAACAGAAAAACATATATATAAACAAAAGCGTTTTTAAGTATATAATAGAAATATTTACACACTAGTATCGTCCCCGAAACGAACGCCAATATACACAAAATAACACATGTGTATCTTCATTAAGTACAAAATACGCAAATAATTGTTATCGAAAAATAGAAAAGAACTCACGTTCCAGGTAAACAACCGATACGTTAACCAAGTTCACTAACGTAAGGCGTAACGTCGTCTGAAGCTGATGACTAACAATCGGAATTGAAAAAACATGTTGCGAGCCAGGCAGAGTTAAGACTTATGTTGCTTTATTTATTTGTTCGCCATTTTGAAGAAAAGGCGATTCTCATACATTTCAAGAATATTTGGGCTATTCGACGGAAAAGATATAATTAGTAATTATTATAAACCTTGTTATTCTGTTCCATTACAAGACTAGACGCGATGTGATACGGTTTCTTGTACTTTCTCCAGGAACTTCCTAATTCAGTGAAGTCATTTCAAGAGCCACATTGATCCTTCGCTGTTTTTGGTTTTTGTCTTTGTTAACACTCGTGAGCAAATGGAGTTTTATATTTCGGAGACATTTTCTGACCTTTCAGCCACTGTCGGTGGCGCACAGCCGTTATTTCTGTATAATCAATTACATATTGATTATATAGATTTATTGTATTGATTGAATTATATTGATTATTGAATGTAGGATATTTTCAAAAATTGGCCATGAATCATATAAACAATACACAAAGTCATATACCAAAAAAAATACAATTTTGTTAAGCATCGCATTTTCACTTGAGCTCAAATTATTATATTTAATTTAATTTCTTGCTTGGAACTTACTTTATTCGCGCATACATATACACACTCTCTTGGTAACAGTGTCCGTTGTCTTCTCTGGCAGGATGAGTGCATAGTAATAATCAGGAGTACAGGCTGAAGCGTGATTACAGAAGCATTGGAAAGTGATGATCATCACACAGCCGTGACTTGATCGAAAGTTGCGTGTATTTCCTTTCGCATAAGCGACTTTTCTATTGAAGTAGTGTACCCTGCTAGAGGGCCTAGGCCCATTTTCACTCTACTAATTAGGTAATAGCAGACACGGTATGTGCAAGCTCGGGGGGGGGGGGGTCGGACATCGCCAAACGCTGTTAAAACAGACTAAGTAGGCCGCCATGAAACGATATAAACATATTCCTATTTGCTGGGCCCAAGCACGAATCTTACTCCTTATTATACTGGGGTATGTGATGCAGTTTGATCCACTTTGCGACCGTTCTACCCGCAAGTCGTGAAAGAGAACCTAAAGGTGCGCTAAAATCGAGATCGTCCTTGCCACGTATCCTGTGATCGGACTATCGGTTGAGCCCTTTTGACGAAAAACTGGTGGGCACATATTATATATTATACAATACTGAAAAAGTCAAAATGTATATTTATAGCGTCAGCAGAGGGGCATTTTTTATGGATTTCGACACAATTCAAAGTATTTCATATGATTATTGAGATTTTACCTAAGATTTAATAAACAGTATAATCCTACAGCACAGCTATTTAGTTTGTGGATAATGAGAAAAATCAATGCGTAAAGTATACGTTTTTGCTCGTTTGAAGTCAACGTTTTGAGTATATTCATTTTTATCGCTTTTTGAAACAAGTTCACGAGGAGCTACCGAGTGTATGGACAAGATTCTACCTTTGATTAAACACTAGGCAAATGCTGGCTATATATATAAATATAGGCAGGACATCTCAAATAATCATAATATCAGCCTTAGGATATTTTTTGCTTTCAGTTAAGAGATCTATCTAAGGATGTATTCCAAATCCTTCTGTTTTTTTTTTTTACAGAGAACGATAACTATGACTTATAAACAGGAGTATTGCACAATATTCTTGTTATAAATTCGACATTTTAAATGCAACCGTAAAGTTGGAAAAAATAGCAGAGCTACAAAAAGTCTCCTGGCCATTTTGAAAAAAAAATTTTAGTGGATAACTATTGGCCTGTCTAAGAAGTGCTTAGGACAATTTTCATTTTAACTGTGTGCGGGTGATTATTGAATAACATTACGTAAAAAAAAATGATTCATAGGCGATTGCATCAACACTGGCTGTTAACCTATTCAAATTTGTTGTCCAGAAGTTATTGTGACGTCCGTGATATTTAGAAAAAGGCAGTAATATAATTCGCTTATACAAAGATTCTTCAAAAAGCATAAGCTAACTAATATAACTATATGAAATCAATCCTATCAGATAGAAATATCCTAGTGTTTTCGGGGAAGCGTTTTGTTCTAAAAAAATATCAGTTTTAAGTGTGCGCTTGCCGTCAAACGAGGCTGATTTACTGGAAATAGTAAAGTAGTAACGGAGGCTATTGATAAAACCAGATTATAGCAGTTCTGTAAAGATGACTAAGATAGATATTGATTAACATAACATTATACGGGTCTATGGCAGTAGTATCCTAACGGTCGTAGCTGACGTTAACAAGCGCGCTAGAGAAGCGCCTATACTTCGCCTCACGGCTAAGGGTGCGACGTATGTAGGACTATGTCGATTCGCTGACATTAGACCCAGCTTAGCGTTAACTATCATCTCATTGCTCCGTTTAACCTGCGGCTTGTAACAGCTTTCTAATAAACCTATTTTATATAAACGAATCTGGTTCGCATACGACGAGCCTACCATGAACAATATCTTTACAATCTAATCGTTCGGAATTCTATAATACTAAACCCATTATTTCTTTGCTTCTGCTCTTCTCTACAATGTTTTTATTTCCCTATTTCCGGCCCTCCTTTCACTCGAAATCTAATATTTTACTCGAGTAACCTCGTTACATTTGTCCTATTGGCCTGTTTAAATAACTGGTTACATCCCACATAACCTGCCTTCTATTACAGTAGCCAGTGGTAATGAGCTTGTCGCTGAATTGAGATATTCTAGTGACCTTCTTATTTCCTTTATCCCGATCGTGTTGTTCTCAATAATCCTACAGATTTCGACCTTTATGTACACTTATAAAATTAATCTCAGGCCGCATAACCGGGCATCAGTAAGAGGCTTGCAACACGAAACGAGGCGTGAGACAAAACCCACTGGATCCATGTAGTATATTATCGAGTTAATTTGACTTACCAAAACCCATTAAAGAAAAACTTCTGGAAACAAAGGATAATCGATTCGATATGTGCTCAGTTAATAACACGTAGCTGTTTTACTAGTAACTTCAGTACTGGCAAACGCGTGTGTCAGTAGGTTAGGAAGTACCAAATTTTGAGCATTTTCAAGATCCTAAACACCCAGGCGTACAGTCTTCACAACTGAACAAGCCAGAACACCCTTATCACATTGCGGAATAGCTTGTAAATATTATCGAACGTCTCCGTATAAGATTAATTAGGTTCGCATAAGCTTAAAAAACAAGGTGAATCATTTAAGTAAGTTGGTGAAATGTTAGTCCAGAAAGTAGACCTGTGTTGGTGCTCTCCTAAAGGAAACTTCTTACTAAATAATCGCGTTAACGGTATTACAAAACCATTTATTCCGTTGCAAACCCTAACAAATTTTAACCGCTACGAAATAGTATATAAATGTTTTTACCATATGTATTACTGCAGAGATCAAAGCGTCAAAGTCGTTAACGATGCCAATGGAGCGCGAATCAATGGGGATCATCAGGGTTTATCGCGCCTGTACGTATAGAACAATAAAAAAGGTATTTTCAATTTTAAACTTCGACTGGTACGAGTATCTATTTCTGTATTTTACAGTGATTCTTACAATTCAATTGATTACAAACATTTGCCCTAATTCTGTCTGAATAATCTAAATAGACTGTTCAAACGTTCCCAGCTGCGTTAATCGGGCACCGGCGCACTGTCTTCTATATTTATGGGTCATACTGAACAATTGCCCTATCTGTGGTGCGATACGGCAGAATTAACTAATATATTGATATAAGTAGATGGAAAGCGTTCTGCTAATCTCGTGTCAAGAATTTGTATTAATTTGGGTGTTGCTTGTTGAACACCTAACATAAAAGAAGGTTTAGATATAATTATATAAGCGTTATTGAGGGTCCTGCACAAGCACATTTAACAGGTTGTTGTTGTTGTTGTTGTCCTTACACACCCACACAATGAATTGAGTTACCGAGGGTCCATTTCGGCTAACAAATATCTATTATCTATCATTTCGAGGGTAGAAACTTCAAGTTGTCATTTGTTTCAAATCTGTCCTTTTTTACACAGGTAACACTTACATATATTCATATCCACATTCATTATGATATTGTATAAAAGCACAGATAAGCATTATGTTCCGTAAAGCAGTTTACCCACGGCGTATTAAGTGGAACTGTTGAGTATTTTGTCATTATTCTTTCGAGAGTTTTTTTCGTTGCGAGAGTTGGTATCGAAAGTGAGCTTTGATATTCGGAGACTACGCAAAACATATGCGCAGCCAGCTAACAGTCATCAGGTCTTCCAGGACTGCCAACGAGCCTAATCAGCATTAGGCTCACTTCGAAAGGGCCTCTCAGTAGTTCGTCCTGAATATCTTGATCTTAAATTCCCTTTGTTCTCAAGTCCCTTCTCTTTCATACAGGCTTCAGTGTATCCAATAAGCAACAGGAAAGGCCATCAGAGCAGAGGACAGGAAAGAAGAAATACAGGAACAAAACTATATCTTATCGGGTCTTCTACTCTATGAATAATGCGAATGCGAGACAAATATTACAGAATATAATTTCTACCTTATGGTGTATTAACTTCTAAATTTTGACGTACCGCCACATTACGGGCAGCTTTATTCAAATGAGGCGTCTGCATAAATGATTAAATTAGACCGGGGAAAAAGGAAAAGGACTTCCTTTTTTACATTAATGACAACTTCAGATCGGCTACTTAATGCGGGGTATGCGATGTACACTAGTAATGGTATTTAAGGATGCCTATTGCGCAGCTTGGTTTTACAGATAACAGCTCACCTGAAAAGGTGGTCCAGTAAAAAGCGAGATTAATTCATATCTATGTGCATCAAACAAATTGTAACACAGTCAGATTTTCTCGTAGTTTAAGCCCTGTCTTGGAAGATTAAGAAAAGAATGGACCAGTATGTTTTGGATAGAAGTAGAAACAATCTAGAGCTGTCTTGAAATTGCTGCGGGCAATAAACTTTATAAAAGAAAAAATGAAGCAACATAATATTACCACTATAGATAAAATCAACGTAAATTTTATCGCATATGATTTACGTTTGGTACAGCCCGATATCTGTAACACAAAAAATCAGCATGTTTCGTCATGATGGGATATAAATGAGATAGGAATGTAGAATTGAAATTGAGAGATGCCTTTGGTAACAACTATATGTACGGCTACTGTGGTTTAGTAAGTACTTGCTTAAACCAATGTGCAGGTACATATAAACGTGCACGTTTTCGCTAAAAACGTGTATATGTCAGTAGTCGTGCGTTGGAAGTTTCATTTATATGAATCAATTAACTTATTGACGATTATTTACACTAGAACTTATTTTTTTTTATAGAACTAACAAAACAGCTAAAAATCTATGTATTCTCACCAGTTGATCTCTATTATGCCCTCTACGACCTGAGAGCACAAGCTCATCTAACATCAAGGACTAATATATGGAGAAAATACTACACCGCTCGCTTAATAAAGTCTACTTGAAGTACGAATGGTCTATTGCAGTATGAGGCGGGTTTGACTCAGCTTTCAGGAAGGAAAAGCTTATCCTCGTGCGTAGAAGTTAATTTTGGTTCATTTGGTCTGGCAGCTACTCCACTCTTGCTAGAGCTTACAAGGCCTCGTTTCCGAACAACCAGGTAAATCCGAAAGATAAGACAAGATCGGTCAAACCATGTCAGCTTTTAGGCTTCTCCATCCTTAAGATAACCCGCTTTCCGCCATTTTATCTCCGCTAACCTGTGACTTGATAGAAGGACCTACCATCTCCCACACACAACAAACGGTAACCTCTTCTTAACTCTGTGGGTATGCTCTTAGCTGATCAAATACTAATGGAAAATTTTTATATGATTTTACATGCATAGGGTCGTGGGCAGTGATTCTAAATCCAGGCTCAGATATGGTCGAGTCACGGAAAAGTGAATATCTATACATAGATATATGTGCGCGTGTATGGTGAACGTAAACACTTGCGAATTACAACAAAAGTACTGCGAGCAATGTTGATGTGTGAAGTTACTATTTTTGAAGTCCTCGTGTTTGTGGCCAGAGCCAATGAGTACATTACGGGTCATGCTGATGGCCTATAGGTTGTAATCGATTGCAGTCGAACCCCGCGTGTATCAGACTTCAGTTTGCGTCAAATATCAAACATGCCTTAAAGAAACCCGTAAATTTGTTTAGAACTGCGTGTGTTTCACTTGTAAATTGAACCAAGTAAATAATGTATTGGTTTCACGCTTAGATAATAATAGTATGTAGTATTTAGAGCATATAAAATACTATGATATGCTCACGGACTACGCTGAAGTATCCGTTTAAGATTTAACTAGAAGGTTTAAGAAGCTAAACGGCTCGAAGTAATGTCATTGATTCTATGCGTGTTTTACATACGTTTTGAAGGAACATACACAGTTTCATAGCCACCTATGATGTCCACGAAAGGGAGCGTGGAAGTGAAAGCACAAATGTTTTTCTAAATCTGCACTCTTTGTACTAGGCAGGCAAAATGGATTAGCTAGAGTTATAGAAATATAACATCCGGATGCTTCCACGTGACTATGAGAAAAAAATCCGCCACTCTGTCGTAATCACAAGGACTATAATAGGGATAAAAGAGAACAATATATTCACTATATAATCAAACAGTACAGACATAGACTGTGAATAAATTATTTACTTCATTTCAACTAATAGTTAGCTACTGTTTTCATTTAATACATACCTCATAATTACTAATTTTATCTTAAATGCAATAATAAGAACGCAATACAAAAGGCGGCATCTGTGTTAGGAGTTCTATCGGGTGTTTTCTCTGTATAGTTATTTTCTTTGATTTTAATTTACAAAAGCCTTTAATATCCTGCCAGCTCCTGTGTAGGGGACGTTGTGATATAGATGGCGCTCTTGGCTAATGCTCATCTCTTTACGTGCATCGCTACGAGCGTGCAGTCATCACTGGATAAATTTTAACGTTGGCAAATCATTACTATGACGTTTTGTTTTTATGCAACGTGATAGGTGTATTGGGAAACATCTCAAATCAGTGCAGCAAGACCCGCTTGAAATAATGCTTAATGACTCAATTACCGAACGTAAAAAACTCCTGCTTGTGAAAGGACACCACATCGATATTTTTCTTTCCTCTCTCTACAACTGTCGGCCGCCTCCACAAAAGTTCCTTCCTTCTTTGCCTTTAACAACAACACGACAGGCCGATACAGCTCTGCTATACGTATATGCATTGCGAATATTTATTTGAGAACGCCATTCGGGGCGTGGTAGAAGCTACAGCACTGTATACTTAGGTTGCCCTTTCTTTCGCCTAGCTATCTCCTTTTGCCCCTTAAACGCTACGCGTTTCCTAAATTTAGTTTGGGCGATCAAGCCCAACCGAGCCCATGTTTCTTGTCACATCACGTCGCCCCATTAGGGGTTATACGCAAAGGGTACAATGATTGCGCACACGCGATTTAAATTAAGGTGGGGTGGCGTCCCGTCTACCAGCTGTGCGTCATGTCGTGCGTATGTTAATGCTATGGGCGGAGCGACAAGCTCGAAAAAAAGAAAGAAAGAGAGGAAAGTCCTTAAGATGTCGTGTGGACAAAGGTGTAAAACAGGCTGCGATCAAAGACTTCATAGTCGAGGCGTCAGATCAATAGCATCGCGTTGCAGTTACCCATTCGATGCTTCGGCAGTAGAAAGCGAGCCGACGACCTCGAGACGTCGTAGGAAAACACATGATGTTAATAATAAAGCTGGGATTCGCGTGAGCTTTATTTTGCTACATAATAATTTTCAAAAAGAAACACGCTAGGAGAAATTCACCATTTTTTCCTTTACTTCAGGTACATGTACGCTTTAGATCCGTCAAGCATTTGATGTAGCAAGTCAAGCTACCAAGCTTATTTTGAAAGTGCTGATAAACTCAGTGGTATTGCCTGGAAATTGATGCGGGAAGCATCGGTTTAGGATCGACTGCTGAATTCAATACGTTTCACTGCTATTCAAAGATACGCGCGCTACAGAAACTGGCTGTAAATTTTGCGAGAGGTATGGTGACTAGCATTGTCACTTCGTTATTACAAGAAATGTGCCGTTATCTAAAAAGTATTCTTTACAATTAAACACTTACCAACTATTTTTAGTTTGTTATCACCTGCCAAAGAAAAAGAAAAACAATGGGTCTTCGGCTCCCCTCATGAAACACCGGGACGTGATGACTTCGTTAGCTCCTTTAGCAATAAAGACATCCTCTTTTTCTTTCGGCGGTAACCTTATGTTACATTTTGTCCTGTTCATTCAATCAGGAGTTCAACACTACAATATCCTATTTTGCTCCTACAATATCTGCTTCTGTTCATACTATTGCCGTACGCCATACAGTTCTCAGGAACGCATACAAACTTCGATACGGCCATATGGGAGCATACTCAAAATAGTGCTTTTTTTTATGTCCATCCCCGCCAATATGCTGACTCATGTCCACTCAGCTCAGGTAACCGCTGCTCAGCGAATTTCCGTGAGCGGCAGTAAATACGGACGTAACTCACGCTAGATCAAAGCGGAGAAACGCCGTTGCTTAGCAAACAAAAAAAGTCCCTGGTGTACCAACTTTCCTATCTCTTTAGGAGCAGACTGAATCCGCAGACAGCCACATCGATTGTGATCGGCTGCTAACTCTTTCTTTGACAGCGACTGGTATGCCCTAGCGGATTTTCTAGTATCTTTGGTAGCAGATGAGTCGATGATCTTAAACAAAAGGAACTAGCTAACTTATCGCTTTAGATAGACAAAATGTTACTGTAATATATAGGGTTCCGTTTTAAGTCTTGGACCCCCTGTGTACGAGTTCACTTTGTCTTTTTGCCTCTTTCTTCTATGGCAAGAAAACAACAGCACAGTATATTGGGCACATAATTCTCTATGCGGGTAATTTCATCTATACCGTGGTTATCAAATATGAAGAAGGTTAATTCAATCCTGACAAGCTGTCCTGCATAGAAACTGTAAAGCACTTAGGGTGTTTGAACCAGAAGTAACCTCCTTTGAAAGGTTTGAATGGAAATATAGGCGCAGCTTTAGGACAGGATTCTGTAAGGTTTATTTAAGAGTGAGACAGATCTAGTCGTTGAAGCTTTTGTTGTGGTTTATAGATTCGGCCGTCTAGTAACTATTTGGTTGCTAATAAAATGATGTTTTTGGTAAGCATTGTTTGTATTGTTAGATTATATAAAGAATATTGTGTCGTGTACAGATTTAATAGATGTTTTGGATTTTGCTTTCGGTACTATCTGCTAACGGTGAAGCATTCTTTCGACGGCTGGCCGATGCCAGCACAAAACGAAGGGCGTTGGAAGCGCCCAATTTTGAAGCTACACTTCGTCACTCATTCGCATTATAATAATTATACCTTGTGTTAAAAACTTCAACTTATATGATCAGTTATTTCTAACGTTTATCGACTCAGGCCTTGTCGAACTTCAGTTTATTGGCTTAAATCAGTTTTGTTAAAATGACTTTTTGTTGATTTATGTTTAAGCAATCAATTAAATATTACATTAGATATTATTCCTAAAATACACTTCCAGAATATATACCTACTTAAAAATGTTGAGGTTTTTATCTAAAAGCTTTATAGCAGATCTACTGAGCAGGTACATACAGGTTGCTCAACGATTTTCTATTAAATAGGTCTGTCCCATGCGTACAAGTTTTGCGTTGGCGTTAACCTGCTTTCACATTTAGAACGATGCCTCATTGTTCATTGTAA
This sequence comes from Varroa jacobsoni, assembly GCF_002532875.2. Taxonomy (NCBI): domain Eukaryota; kingdom Metazoa; phylum Arthropoda; class Arachnida; order Mesostigmata; family Varroidae; genus Varroa; species Varroa jacobsoni. Next base: position 10,597 of record NW_019214588.1, read on the forward strand.
AAAGGAACGAACAATTCAATACGATACGTATAACGCGGTGGATTTTCGAAAAATAACATACCTGTTATTACGTCCGAAAGTTGGGCATCAAGCTCATTTATTTTTCGGACAGTGGATCGTTTCGCTGCATGTCCAAAAGCACAAGATAAACTCAATTATATTAATCCAGGTCTACTGCCAATCTGCGGTATGATAACAAAAACAACTAAACAATCTCATTTAAAATGCGGCTTGTATTTTAGTTGCAGGAGATGGTTGTAGAGTACAAGTGCTTCAACTATCAAATCTACGAAAGAGTTGTGAAGAGGATTGTACGTAGTCAGGTATAGGATATAGACAAGTCGCTCCTTGATATACGTACATTCGCCTCGAATTGTGCTTTAAGGGCTTTTTAGCATTGTAGCGGATCAAGAAAAATGTTGGGGGCTTAGCTGACTTGAAATACAAGAAGGAACCCCCTTGTCGCAAGTTGAAGTGCAGGACGAATAGTACGTGCTGAGTTTGTTCTTCTGTACAAGTTGTCTTTTACACCGGAAAGATCCGCCTGGAGACAGAACAGTCCCATGCCAACTGTAACAGTAATAACCTTTGTGTTAATACGATAGATAAATGTGCGGCAGGAGACACTACGCGCGATGGTACCGCTTTTCGAACACTCTTCTCATAATTAGAAATGGTCCATGTTCCCGTTGCGCTCGGGAAGACTCCAATTGCTTGGAGCTGGCTGGGATAAAGAGAGCTAAATATAGACGTTTCATGATTTAGTAACGAAGACGGCGATACGGAATTTTTATGAGAGAAAAAAGAATTACAGAATTTCAAGGGATATAAAAGTATGAATAGGATAGTGAATAATAGGTTTATTTATATTTAATATGTCTGGCTGTATTTGTAGGTATGTACGCAGGCAACGGTAAATAACAGATATAGTGAAATGCCGTCACACGTTGAAAAATGGATGTAAAAATTACGATTTCCGGGGGCCCCGACAGGTGAATGAGGCCGGGTGCCGCAATGGCGGAAAAGACAGGGGCGCCTGGATACCTACCAGGCGTAACCACCCCAGGTGGCGGATAGGGGAATGAGCATTAGAGATTATGGGTGCCGAGGGAGATGATGTATGTCGAAACCTCCGGCGTGGGCCAAAATTAGACTAGGTCTGCGGCTATGCTAAGTGGCGGTCTCACAGGTATTCAGGGCTACGGTGGCAGGCCACTGTGACGATTGTTAGCGAGAAAGAATGGGTGTCTTGAAGCAATGCCGAAACGGTTCCAAGGCTTCATCCCCCAACTTAAGAACCGAGACATGTACGGTTCTAATGCTAAAGAATGTCCCATACTAGCTGGTCTGGACTGCGCATTAACGTTCTCGCAATAAGCCCAATCAAAAATGGTGGCGCCATGAAGGTTTCCAGCAAATGTCTATTGCCCAAGTATTGCGATTTCTCAAGTATAGCGCTTCATATCATAAGTAAAAATTTTTTCGGGTTACAATTAGAGAACTTCCACGCTGTTAAATTGCTAGATTAGCTAATCTGACAAACAGAACCGACATGTGACTCGTTAGAAAATACCGGAACTACTACAGCTATTACGTAGATAGGAACACGGAAGGACGGCACATGCATTGAACGGCGCATCAGAAGTAAACAACAATTAAAAAAAAAAGTAATTAGGTAAATGTATAAGATAAAGGGAAATTCCTTCCAACTTGACAAACCCACTAAGTTTGAGCTATATGATTTTGAACTGATTCTCAATTGTATTTCTAGCCAACCATAAAAATAAAAGGGCTAGTATAAGAAATCTAGATCTTTAATATATGATTACATATGGATGCCTGTCAATGACATTGAACCTATAACTCGGGTAAAAACAAATGTTGGCACCTTTTAGGTAGTAATGCTTGATCCTTTTTCGAAACAAGTCACCTTAAGTTTAACTTGTAAATATACGCTGGTCGTCTTGGAATAAAATGGATTTTGAATCTATTGATTTTTCTCGCTCCACATGATCCTATAGAAAATAACACTGTATGTTAGAATTACAGATTTCACCTCCAGGCGGTGCCAATAATCGACGTTATGTACCGTATACGAACGATCCTTGTGGTTTGTCAGTGCTCTATTTCCAGATCAAATTCTCTTGTCCAACCCAAATATAAAGATACTACACGTGCGCACACTTTGGAATTTCCCGCCAAACGCAGTCGACACTTTGATTCTTCAAGTGAAATGAGCTAACTACACATTGCATTTCTAAGTTGAAGACGCCGAGTCGTTATCTAATGTAACTTTATTGACATACTCAGCTAAATATACCCAAATTCTAGAAGTAGGGGCTCAGGGATCAGGCTTTAGACTTGTCGAGTATTATAATGGCCATAGAGAAACAACCTAGCAACAGCTCTCCTTAAGCAAAGACGATTTGGGTATGGTGATCCAACAGACTCAATCCAACAGACCAATGTAATGTTTATGTCCGTATTATTATGTGAAGCAAGCACGATAGCTTGTTAACATAGATGATGACTGCTTTATTTAACCTTTGTCAATTCAATTGTACTTGTTAACTACCGCTTTCCAATGGCTTAAATCGAAACATTGTTAATGATAGAATGGGGAGGAGGGGCAATGTGTCTAGCAGTTCGTTATCACAAGCGAACTGGTTTTTACCTTTTCAAATGGCAAAAACTCAATTCAATGGTAGACTATGTATCTTAAAAGAACAAAAGAAAAAAACAGGTGGCTTTTGCTTATATAAAACGTCTCCGTAGTCGGCTTTGACCTGCCAATTAGGCTATGCAACAGCGAGATTCTGTGTTATTTGTGGCGATTCCATTTCTAAGTGGGAAAACATTATAGTAACAGCATTACCCTTTGTTCCTGCACCCTCACTCTTGTAACAGGACAATGGTACTTATTTAGTAATTAAAAATAATTCGATTTTTATCTTCAGAAGAGGAATAAAATCAACTATTTGCTCTTACCTTTTATCGTCTGCAAATTGTTTTACATCGATGCATATACATAGAAAGCTCGTACATTAATTAACTTTTCTTACGAGGACCATTTTTATAACTGCTATTTATAACGATAAAAAAATGGACGAAAACGCTATGGAGCAAAATACGCCTATTATCCGGACTAACTAGGATGTTTCTAGAAGAGCAAATGATGTGGTAAGCTAGATCCGGTAATTATAGCAGACAATTTACTGTTCTCTGAGAAACAATATATCGATTGTCATTCTCGTTCTTCAGATACAGAGATCGTGACTCAATACCTTACATCTGCAAATACAGGTCACAGAGATGAGATCAATTCATAGACTTATAGGTGCACAAGTGCACTAGAGTGCCTTTCGCTGGCCAGGTCAGAGCAAACTTGTTGGGCTCTGGCCTATAAAACAAACTATAAATTATAAACTATGAAAACATTACATTCAAGGTCACCCGAAAGCCACGCAAAGGCCACAGTTAACTGAAGGCCAAAACTCGATCAAACGCCGACCTACCACTCTAACCCCCTTTCATCTGGTTATAGACGATCAAGGAGTATTGAAACTAACGGCTCAGCAAGAAATAAGGCCTTTCTGGGCCGTTCCGTTTCTCTAGAACGCTCATACTCAAAATTGTCTTAAATGTATAGTCAGTAGAAACTATGCAATATTAAACAGTATGCAGTAATAAAGAAAATGGCTAAAAAAGAACAAATTGTTACATTCTCTTACATTATTCATAGTACATTATCATAGTACTTTCATCATACATAGTAAACTTATATAAGTTTTGTTTTTCCTCCAAACGCTTCATAACGTTGCTCACAAAAAATGATATCACCGTGTTACGCCACTACGGTCTTTGAAAGAGAAATATATCTAAGCTAAATTCAAATTACTGTTCCGTATAAAACCAATCAATGCTTAGATGTTTATCTAATGGAAGCTAGTTCGGTTCCATGTATGATGTTTGTATTAAAAAGGGGGACTACCTTATACGTGTACTTAGGGGGTACTGGCATTTTCTAGCCTAAAAAAAGCTGTAAGACCGATAATACCAAATCCGACCAAATTGAATCGGCTCAGCCTATCGAATACTTGATTGATTCTTCCAGAACTGTCGGAAGTCAAGCGAAGCCATAAAATATAGCTACACATTATGCTAACGCTAGATGAGGGTGGTTCTCGTTCAGACGCAATACGTAGACAAGATTTCCATTCTTATAAACTCATGCGTTTCCCGCTGTGGCGTTAAATAACGACTGTGGCTGCCCGCTGTCTGGCGGAACGCACGTCTACCTCCATGTCGTGCCAGGACTCGGCACTGGGATTGACGCGCACGGCATCGGTCAACAAACGTTGGACAGCGATCCCTAAGCGTTGATTGGTATAAATACGTGTATAATAAAAACTAAATCTTTATGATATAACGGGAGTTTCGTTAACTTCTTATTTTTACTATTTACATTGAGATAAAATGAGAAGTTTCAATTACCAAAATAACCACAAGCCATTAAGTCTCCATTGTCGTCGATTGGCCCAAAAGCTATCTAGCAGCCACTGTCGATCTCTCTCTATCTGCTCGTGAATTTTTTTTTAATATTATTAGCGATTACATCGGTCTACAACAATTCACTACTAGTTGGCGGTAACATGTATTCCTCTTTTGGGTGCCTACTTGAAAACCTATTGTTTTCGTAAACGCAGCCTTACTCCGTACCTAACTATAAGACTAGTTCATATCCGCGCAGGGTATTCATTTGCAAGTCTGTACTAGATACATTTTTACATTAGCCGCTCGTTTTCTATTAATGATGCAAATTGTATAAGGTTTCGCAGAGTTGTCTCTTCTTTGTTGCAAGTTGGTATCTCTCTGTTATTTGAACTATTGAAATATCGCCGGATCCGGCCGCGTTAGCCAATTGAGACCCTATCATGTGCCAGGTGGTGCGCAAGTGAGGATCACCCTACGATGATTGCCGCGGTACACAATATGGCTAAACATACCGTTAGCAAATGTATAGTTGACACTCGCTTTGTGGAACTATGCAGAGAGAGTACATAAGAAACTAGTGGGTTCAATCGTATCTAGTAAGAGTTTTATAGGAAGCTGATCGTTTTTCAAGTAACTGATATAGTGAATAGCAAAGTATTTAGCCTTCCCTTTGTGCTTCAGACTAGCTTCGTACAAGGACCTTTATCTGAAATCAACGCATTGTCAACGTCAACGTCAACGTGTTGATTAACATCAACAGAAATGTCTTCTGATCAATTAAACTTAAAATCATTCATCACTTCCATACATTTTTTTTTACCGTTCCAGGTATGTTTATGGGTATGTGTATGCACAAATACATAATAATGATAGACGAATACATACACCCTGCTCTCACAGACTTTACGGTGACGATTCGTTTGTATTCTGAAAATCCGTTCGTGTCAGCCTATTCAGTCGTCAACCCCATAACCTGCTCTTCTGCATTGTTACACCGCTACCCAGACTCTCGCACCTCATGATTGGGTGAAATCTATGGTCCTATGATACATGGAACATAAGCCATAACATCCGTATAGCACACATATTCTACGGTATAATAACTACATCTAGTGAAATAACATTTAGTGAATCGGTGCTGATCCGTTGATCGGCGCGTACGTTTTGATGTTCTTCGCTGTCTTCGACAACATCGTTGAAAAGCTAGGCTCTCTCTCGATACGTGAAGTTTAATTCTAATAGGCTAAACCCCTCACGCACGCTTGTTAATTACTACCAATAGATATTCGTAACGAATGACCACGTTCCTATTCGGGAACCGCAACACTCACTCGCTTCCCGCCTCCTTTTTCAAATATTATATCTCGTACTGCTTCACTTAGGTACTGCTTTAAACAGCTGGCGGCCCTCTTTATTACCACTTTATAGCCGTGTATTTGTGCAAGAATCTAAACTGTCGCACGTGTCTTGACGGTTAGCACGCAAACACGTTACCACTGCAGTAATGCACGGTAATAAATGTCGTGTTTAGTGTGTCTTGTTGAGCGTTAGATAGCCCTGCTAATTCACACGAACTTGTCATAGCATTTGCACAAAAACTCGCGAAGCTGCCGCTGTCTCATTCCACCAATGGCCGGCTAAATTTCTTAAGGAAGTGGTCTACCTGAGAAGGGGCACGTACTACCGATACGTTCTCGAGGTTCTGTCAGACTTTTCAAGAGGCGAAATCGCTAACCTGCGTCAGTCGCAAGAAGGACACACACCGCACAGGACACAAAATGTATGGTGTGAAAAACAAGCTCGTCCTGCTAGGGTCCTGGAGCATCCTTAGATTATAAAGCATATTAAAGTTAGGGGCTTTATACTTCTTGAGGCGAATACCGCTATAAAACGGTTCGCCTTGAACCCCACAGTATAACAATTAAAGGCGTTCCGTACGCTGAGCGTCAAAAGCTGTAGAGAAAACGCCGAGGTGTTCGTCAGCGATTTTCTCTCGTTTGCGAAGATCAAATAAACGCGTTTTATTAGAAATTGAATTATGGTTAATGTTAAAAAGTCGTTTGCCGTTACAACGATTTACGAAATGCTATGTTTTATATCAACAGCTGATCTGGAACTAGAGCTCTTTCACACAAAAAAGGGGCCTCTTCGGCCGATTTGCGGTCTCTAACTGAGCGCATACAATATTGTTGTGATCTTAGATATCACAGTTATTGTCTAGTGGGACACCGGTTTCTGTCCAACGATAGCTGGTATATTTGATGATCACATCTACATAGAGGAATACGATATAGTAATAGGACATCATTTCAGTTTGGTCAGTTCGTTCGAAGGGTGAATCTAAACTAACTGGTCATAATGGAAGACCAGACTGTAGAATCACCAGTTTCGACTCTGGGTTTATTGGGTGGTGCTGCGCAATGAAGAAGCGTTATTTTATACGGCGGACGAAATCTACGCCCGACATGAATAGGAATTATATGAGGTCAATTAGGTATACTGAAATAAAGACGAGCTCAGCGCTGCGGTACGAATCGAATTCAGGCAAGAAGTGTGGGCGTTTATAGGCACTAGGTGCATGACGATGGACCTTGACGGTGTAAAGCTGCAATCGTGCCTGCATGAGATGAAGCTAATCGACAGCCTAGAAAAACTGTTATATTTCCTATTGCGGAATGATCAATAATTCCACTACTGGGCGCTCTAAAGGCAGAACAAAGTCAAAAGGCACCATAAACGTTTTCCTAAACGCTCTAACACTCAGTAAACCTCTTTCAGCTACTTTCTAGCTGTAAACTGGAGTGTCGCGTGGAAAGCATTATTTGACATCAGTAAAAATTTTTCATATTATTTTTTAAACGAAACGCGGTGGTCACTTTGTGGCATCGTATTAAATGATTTACAAAACCAACTATTGATCACCTGCAATTATAAAGCATCGCACTTCCAGGAATCAATTAAAAGTAAAAGTTATAGAATCAATAAATTTAAAAAATACATTAATTTTTTTATGTTTACTCACATCTAAAGTGAAACGCAATAGAGGCCATAACGAGATGTTTGAAAAGTGTTTCTTTGAAATCTTTCTTTAACGATCCAAGTGCTATTTCAGTACTATTTAAGAAGAGTAATAATGAGCCCGTCCCCTTTCTGTCAGGTGATAGACAAACGAATAGTCCGGGCAGGGCAGAATGACCATGTTTACAAACGTGATTTTTTTTTACGCTCAAAAGCTTAATTGATCTCAAGATTAGTACTTAATCTATAATTTTAATGCATGGCACATTGTCACTATTTCTAAGCACCAAAATCTGTCCATTGTTCATATTGCCAGGTTGTTTGTACGACGATGGCCAAGCTTAGCAAAATCATGTTTCATTTAGAAGACGCCATTGGATTGTACGAGGAATCGTTAGCTGAAAATGCCAATGAAGTGTTTATTGAAGTCGATAACAAGAGCTTTGGAGTTCCCTGATATGTAACATAAATGCTTGTTTGTTGGCTAAGCTTGTACGGGAACTGCCACTTGGTAGTCTCAGGTTTTACGTCTGATCGTACGTCTGGCCGATAAGTGACGCCAATTCAAATAATTGGCTTTTTTAAGGACAAAACAATTTCAAAAGTTAGTAAAAAGATACGTTACTATCGCCACTGGGCCATCAACGATGTTCAGCATCGGTGAAGAATTGTGGAATCTATCTGATGCTGTATATAGAAATCATAATCAAATACTAACAACGGCATCGAAATGCAAAGTTACCTTTGTACTAGTTAATTGGTTAATAACCTAATTATATACCGAATTGATACACAAACGAGTATATCGACTCCCCCAAAGTCCAAGCAATCTGCGCGATCGTAAACGGATATGCGACGGATATCTGTATAATAAATATACTTCCCATTCAATTTCAATAGTTCACATGGTGATTTGATGCATCTCTGAGTACGAATTACCTCCGGTTCCATATTTCACCGCAGAGTGCCGACGCGCATCGATTGAACTTAATCTCACAGTGTGTCCAGCGGTCCATGCGGTTCACGATGAGATACCATGTCTGTTACTTAATCTCATAAGAAAAATCTAGCAATATTATGCCTGAAGGACATGGCGACATCTTTCGTTTTCATCGTCGTTTACTTCTCGAGTTCCAATACCGTTTATCGACTCGGTCCAGCTTCGCAGAGCTTAAACGTGTTTTTGGCCTTGTTGACATCTTTGCCTTGCCATTAATGAAGCTATGCAGCTAAACCGACGACTTGTCTCACCTGTTGAAGAAACATAGGAAACGTTTTCAATTACCATTTCGAATACTTGATTAAAGCAACATTTGAAACGCTTAATTTGATTAGAAAATACACTCATTTTTCAAACCAGACTTTTTTTTTTTGTTTTTTTAATCTTGTAAATTGAAACATGGCAGCGCAAAGGATGTATGCATTCAGTTTTAACGCACCCTCTCTCACGCATACTCTACAGAAACGAGACGATAGCTGTTGGGATGTGTGTTCAGAATCAGAGATGTGGCTCTTCAGTGTCAGTGACAAACTGCTACACGTCGTTAACAGCGGATCATCGTTAAACAGGTTCGTTCCTTAAGGCTTACCCATATGCCATCTTGATAAACGTGTATACATGTGTGCATGCGTGCGTAGAAATTGGTAAATTTGAAAATTATTCGCTATTTTCCTTTTGTTTCTATGGAAAACTCTGCTTTGCCTAAAGGCTGAGTATAGCGATAGACCTTCTTTTGAAGCGCTAGACCGATAGCTTTAACTAACAAGCTAACCTCTGATGTACGTGAGGAACAACTATTTCAAGAGAAAATCACCAATTCAATAGATACATACTGATTTTATACTTAAGTACTTGCTTCAAAACTAATTTTCAATCGCTAAGGATAGCAATAATAGCTTTTTTTTTTTAGCTGTCTCTCGGGGGATGCTAACGTCGCGTTGTGCGTATTTGTTAATTAGGGCACATTAGAGATTGGTCTGGGAAGGGATGTCAAATAGGGCAAGGCGTCAAACACACCCGAACGACTAGGTCAGTTATTGCTTTTGGATGAAAGGCTTTATTATTCGTGGTCACCCAAATTACTTCATGAAATGGACTGTGTTCAAATGGTCAACTCGGAATCGGTGAAGCTCAGACTTCTCTCGGAATGAAATTCGCGAAATGCGTCGATTGCAAAAACAAGTAGGACATAAGAGAGAGAGTTGACTTTTATTTGTGATTCGAGGAAGAGGCTAAGTTGATCAGGCACGTATCCATGGGCTCTATGGAGAGAAACCTCTACTGTGCCCATCACCACTATTAGCATAGTGAAAAGATTTCTGTCATTTTTTTTTATCAAATTTTTGAGAAAATCAAGGCAGAGAGTTACGCAATGAACATTGCCTGACATATTCTCACCGCTAGGGAAATTAGTACGGGGTGGTCATGGCGTAGGTGGTTTGTACTACACTAGACTGTATGTGATCACAGAACGCTGTTATAAAGATTCTGTTAAGGACGGTACCTAAACTAGGTTTATAATTGTTACATTGATTTTATGGAGTATTCGCAATACTACGAAATTGGTGTAGAATGGCCAAAGGTTAACATTTGAATGCTCTAGAAACTTCCCAGCATTAAGGAGCATACACTGATTAAAATCGAAAAACTGTGGCCGGCCGTCTGTTTCTCCGATAAATGGTTTATTTGCTGATTGCTAGTCATATTAGTTTTTTTTTTTCTTTTTTTTGTAAATAGCTTCCCGAGCGATCCTGGAAATGAAACTGCTATACACAGCGAAAGATGACTTGTATGTAAGTGCTTCCATGAGAATCTCTGTAGAGCAAGCAGCTTGTGTATCTAAGCGCTCCTTGGGACCCATTGATTTTTGTAATTTGTATCATAATTTTGCTATCAAAGTGAATGCCACTATAAAATAAATCGTTTAATCCACAGCTCAAAGTCTGATGGGGTTTATGCTATTGATAGTTGCTTTGGTAATGACACTACTTCGAAGTGTACTACAGACGTTACGTTCTTAGTAGGCATTTTTTGCGTTCCGCCGCGTGCATGTGACAGATGGGGTGGCCGTATACCGACGACTCTTACACAATAAAAATAGGCACAAATCTTGAAGAGTACCAAATGTTGGACAGCGGATAGCGAATTCGTTGATTTCGTCGGGTATTGACGAAAGTCAGATTGGAATCTGTAAGTGGTCCAAGAACCTCGCCATCGAGTTAAAAATACACGTTCGACAAAGGAACAAGCATGCGTTACCATAAGTTGTTATCCCTTATCATTGTCTCTATAACCCATAAACCTTATGTGTGATGCATCAACTCAATTCTACTAGAGTTTATCGAAAACGTCATAAGCCAAGCAATGTGCTACCCCGTTTGACGGTAAAATTTTCAACATATCATTCATATAACCAGTAAAAACCGGACCCTGTCATTACAATATAAATTCGTATATATATTTTATGTAATATTTAATTTTGGCGACGTCTACCGGTAAAAATGCTTTTGATGCTTCTCGATCCGTTTCCCAGCCGAGCATCCGCAGGAAAAAGAGGGGGTATTAGCAAAATACGGAATAACTTTTCTGTCTTAAAGCAAATTCGACCATTGGTCCTGAATCAATCTATAACTAAGCACTGAAGCCATTCTGATAAGGTACGAAGTGCCTAAACTACCAACGACGTTGGTGAAATTAGATGTTGGCTACTTTGTATAGTGTTGTTAGCAATTTAACCGAAAATTGTCTTTAAATACACCTAGAAAAAAGGTAGAAAAATTTGTGATACTTACATGACAACATAATCATCTACGTAATTATATAGCACGTAGTAAATTTGGAGGTGGACCTCGCTCATTGACCCATTTATTACTATGCCACTTGTTAATGTTCCTACTGATAAGTTCGGGGATAAGGAAGGTCCTATTTCTTCAAGCAATCGATCTAAATCCGAAAATATGCTTCGTAACGGTGGCCTTTTGTGGTTGGCTCGCAGAATCTGACCATTCTAACTTTCTAGGTGCAAGGCAATTCTAAGCGATATAGCACTTAGATTGAAGTTCTTTGCCATCAAAGTCTTAGAAGAGGTCTTTTGTTTGCTTTAAGCTTTTTTATCATGGTTCTGAAAGTGAAACTCTCACATAGTTTAAAAAGATAAAGGTGTCTATAGTAAATGAAAGCAGATATGAACGTCTGCTTCCTTATAGCAAAACACCTGAGGCTGCGTTCGTCAGTTTTGTTGGCGCACAATCGCACGCCTCGACTACCTCACCGAACATTCATGTCCTTACATTGGACATTAATACTGCGGAGGCCATGAGGTGCCTGTGTTCGGCCTTGTAATAAGTAACATGACTTTTAAATGGCGAACAACCCAGAAAATAAGGAACTAAGGGAAACTTAGAAGTTGATATCAAATGGTATGATGATATCAAATAGTAATATATGGTGACCATGTCGTTTTATGAATCTGCTGGAGAAACCCACAACAAATCTAGCGAGACTCACCCAGATTAAACTCCGTCGGGACACAAGTCCTTGACGCTATATCTAAATGAGGTGATTCCGAAGATTTGCCCTCCGATTTCTTGAGGATTCCGAGGGACGGGAAAATAACTATGAATGCCAAAAGGTGATAAGAGTAGATTAAATCAAGGCTGTTACTGAATATGAACAATGAAGCTACGTAGTCGTCGATAACTACCTGTAGGCTCTAATAGGCATGACCAAATCGTTGCTTATACGCACTTCAACCGGCTTGTCTTCCGGTAAGACTAAGATACGAATCAGGAAGAGAAGACCAGACGGAGATACCGGAACTTCCAATTTAAGGGACTGAGGGAATTTGCGTGTTCCGCATTAAGGTGTATTGTACATAGTAAACGGCGTCTACGTACTTACTATTCAGGGGTTGCGTTGCCTGAAAATCGATGACAATTTGGGCAAGGATTCCGCTATAACGAAGCGCGGTAATAGCGAATTAAATATTGCCGTACGAATCGAGAAATACGAGGGTATAGATTTAGCACGGACAGCAGAACTCTCATTGTTAGTGTGAGACTGCAAACGGTCCCGTATGGGAAGCAGCGCATCGACTGTTACGAGATGATTCTTTATTTTTTATTTGTAAAAAACAGAAATTAGTACTATGTAAAGAAAATGGTTAAAAGCGATGTAAAAGTCAAACGATGTCGGATAATGAATTCGCGAAGAACAGGTTCAAACATACCATATTGGCCTTCAACGGACTATTTTAAGTGACTTACATGGGATTACGCGTGCGGAATTAACCTTTGCTTAAATAATATCGCCCTAATAAAGGTCTGCTGGTGAACTTGGTTTGAAGAGCCTATGGAATCATACCAGTAATAAGGACGCAACACAAAACGTGGTTTTTGCCTAGAGGCTTAATTTTCAGTGTTGGGTGAAATATTTCTTCTTTCTTTTTCAATAAACATGAAAGGTTTTCCATTTACAACTTCCATGAAGGGCCATATGGTTTATTGGAATAAACTTTAACAGATTGCAATTTAAGTATATTGAGGTTCGTTTATAAGACAACTAAGCTATGGAATAAAGATTAAGCTTCACATATCCTGTGATCCTTTTTGTTTGGTTTGTGCTTCCACTACACTCGACTATACATACATCGTGCATACAAAATATTTAAAGTTTTTGCTATAACGATGTCGTAAAGAGAAGCGTCTATATGTAACCGATATAAATAAACGATGCTATATGTATAATATATCTGAAAACAGAAATCTAGAAATTACCTAATTTATTGCACAAATAAACTATTACAATCAACAAAGTTCAATATGAATACGAAAAATTGGCCCATCTTGAACTGAAATCAAAACGCGCTTCGTGAGCAACAATAAACAATAAAACCAAAAAATAAAACAACAGAGGCGTTGAGTGCATGACATGGGCAATTCAAAGCGCCCATTGTTTCTTTGACATCCCCCATTAAGGTTGTCTATTGAAATTTCATATTATTACATGCGTACAGCGTCGTTTAGTAATGTTTGTACGATAAGGATGCTTTACTAGTAACGTGTAAAAATACACACATAGAACTAATAATACTTCTCATCATTGTAACTAACATTATTTGCTAATTAATTAATTTCAAATCAAAGAAAATACAGCTTTTGCCATCTTGGCTTGTAACATAAAAGCGTTCTGAGACATTGGTATCGCAAGAAGTATATACAAAATTTAAGTAATCTACGTTAAATACTCGATAGCAAGGGTAAAGCAAACCTGTTGATGGTGTTTGGGCTATTTTAATCCAAGCGTGATAGTATCGAAAGAAAGATACGTTAAAGGTGAGTATTTCTTTTAATTACTGTTTTTGTTCTGCGCTACATCATAGGTAGCAAAACCATACAGTCGGCCATTTTCTATTATTAGGTTCTTATCTACTGTCTTATGTGTTAAATTAAAGAGATATGACTTGTAATGTAGATAGAGTCAAACGGCTTGATTCCATTCCTCTAAAAATGAGGTCCAGCAATAAACTAGAAGTCCTACTGAACTCGGGGCTATCCTTGTATCGTCTCCTACCGTCTACTGTTGTCTCGCATTGACTTCGGTTATTCGAAGCTACTGCGTGTGCCCTATGTAATTATTACGCCTCAACGGTTGACTAGCAGTTCAGTATGAAGCTAATAAAGGTACCAATAGGCATCGTTACAAAATTGCCGCAAATTGCAAAGAAAATGACCGCAAGCAACATACAACAGGTAACCCGTCTGAGATTTTTTGCTTTGGATTTTCAAGCATAAACTAAACAAAAAAATTCAGAAAGTTACCAAGGTTATCAAGGGGCCAAGCGAGCCAAAGCTCAATCATATATCCCATGGCAGCGCCTATCTCCTAAAAGAGCTAAAATCACCGACACACTGCAGGGGCAATCTACAAATTTCTCTTAAAACCAGCGTCATTTCTTAGCGCTCCGCATCTAGTCTGTTTATTATACTTGTCCACGTACTCCTCTCTATGACACACGCTGACCAGCTTCCAGCTATTGATTTTTGTCTGGACTACGGTGGACTCTTGGTCATCCGTTTTATCCGACGCTCATTTGAGCCGTATGGGCAGACGTTTATTTTCTTGCTCCATACCCAATTCCATTGAGTCGGTCGCGTCTTGAAGCACTCAGAATCATCACGGAAAAGTGCGGCAAGTGAAACGGACAGACAGAGAGAGTGAACGAATGGGAATTTTCCATTGGCTTCGCATTAGGCGTCATGGCCTGGAGCACTATGCAGCGCTATGGAGCACCTCGATGCTTTTGCTCGGTCACCGCGATGAGGCTCTTTTCTTCGTCATCCTTAACATCCTGTTGTGTTATCTGGTCCAAATAACATCTTGGAAGCTTTGCTCCGCCTTGGAATATAGACGGCTAGAGTTGCCGGATGGACACGGCCTATGAAGATAAGCTGATTTCCCCCGAGAGCCTGTACCGCGGGGCTTTAGCAGAGCTCCGTCTCTTGCTAGTTCGCCATCTGTATGGAATAGTATAGGGTGGTATAGAAGTTGCTCGAAAAAAGCGTATTGGAAATTTATCCGATTGTGCCAGCTGGCACCCTAATCTCCACCTCATGATCGATACTAATTGTGAGGATATGTTAAGATAAGCAATAGTTTTACTCTAATTTAGCTTCGCGTCATGCTCAAGGCGTATGTTACGAACAGAAGATGAAGTACTGCTGATAACAGTACAATCTCAAGACAGTAAAGAATCGTTTGCGCACATTTGTAGATAGGGTCCAATAAGGAATGAACTGATAACTTAAACGATTACACTTTAAGTTGAGTTGAGTTGAGCGTAACAAATAGACGATGTTGGCTTTTTGATATAGCCCATTTTACTTGCGAAAAAAATTATCGACCATGTTTATTTGTCTACCTTCAAGCAAACAAAAAGCGATGATTTCGGACAAAATTAGCGGGATGAACAGAGTTATCCGTAAACTACACAGAAAAGAGTAGTCCCAAAATTAACTCACAGCTGACAAAAGGCATAATAGTAAGATAAAAAAAAACGACTTCAGTATTGAATTGCGTTTCGCATACAAAGTTATACCTGCGTTTGTTTGACTATTAGAGCAGATATTGATAGCGCCGTTGATAACATAGCTTCTCCTAGCACTGACACCTTTATTAGTTCTTCCACATCAAGAACGTGTACCAAAACCATATAAACGTAATTCTGATAAAATGGGCCTTTTGGAACAACATACTCCAGCTGGCTTCTTACATCTTTACTGTCTTCCGTTGCATAAAACATAACCTTCAAGAACGTCATTCTAAAAACAATAATATGCCATGTCCTTATCGTTTCTTAACCCTAGATCTTAGCTACAATGAAACAATTACACTTCCTCATTTGGTCGAAAAGATCAATTTAGTAAAAAATTCAACACATTAGCCGTACTTAACCGATATTATTACAGAAATTGACTTCCTCGATGGTTTCCATTCGTTCATGGCTTCCTCTCAAACTCATCAGCCGCTCTTGGCCTCATACCGAAGAAAACGCCCAAAACTATTGTGATATATCTACGGCTGTAATACTGCTGAGTCCCTTAAATGTAAAGGGTACTATAGATTCGAAGGCATTGCCAAGAATTGTACAACCTATCTGCTCTTCCTTAAGCCGTCTGGAGGCTTTCCTCAACAGAAGAATCACTTTTCCTACGAAATTTTCCTGGACGCGACGCAAGCATAGACGCAAAGGGACTTAGCCTTTTAGAAAGTGGCTCCGTCATTCCGACCCGATATTGACTCCCTTGAAAAAAGCTGGAAAAAGTTCCGGACAGAGCGATGGAACTCGAAGCGCTAGACGCAGCAACAGAAAATGGCAGTCGCAAGCGAGCGCATTGTTATTCGCACGCTTACCCGCCTGATTCAGGCTTTATCATCACCATCGACGATATCCTGACTGCTGCTATTTTTCGTATCAGTGCTCGAAGCATTCGCCTCACCTTGAGTTTTACCCTCGTGCGTAAACCGAGTCTGCATCTGAAGCGTAATTCACTCTAT
This sequence comes from Varroa jacobsoni, assembly GCF_002532875.2. NCBI lineage: Eukaryota > Metazoa > Arthropoda > Arachnida > Mesostigmata > Varroidae > Varroa > Varroa jacobsoni. The sequence goes on from NW_019214588.1 coordinate 27,164, forward strand.
GACATCGCCAGCAAGAACGGCAGAATGAGTAGGAGCTTTAGTAAGAGGGTCGACTAGTGCCTCAGAACAGTAGGAACCGGAAAGAAGCCAGCCACTCCAGCAAATACAAGATCTGATACACGAGTGAAGCTTTGTGGCAAGGAGACTGTTCCGCCTGCTGTATCGAAGAAGATCCAGGGGATTTGAAAGGAAAAGAAGTAGAGCCGAAGGAAGCTATCGGTTTCAGTAGAAGCAGACAAGCCAAGGTCGAATACAGGATACCTAGGGCGGAACTGCCCGTTTCGGTGATTCGACAGCGCCAACACCGTCGCTGCCGCGGCCTACCCTCCCGATTTTTCACGCACATTATACAGCTTAACGATTGCCGGCGAAGTGCTTTAGTTCTGAGTGTTAGGGGCATAAGAGGCGTAACAGAAATAGAGTGTGACGTCGATAGAGATCTTACGGCGAAAGGAGTCAACCGCTACTATATAGGAATTGAACATGCAAAGGGGAAAAGGAAACGCTGTTTCGAAATCTCGACAAAGATGAAGAGGAAAACGTAGGAGACTCCCGACTAAAGATAATGGCTGGCGTGCAGTCGTGTATTTCCTAACAAAGGCAGCGGTCGAATCACTAACGACCACTTGGGACACTAGTTTCATAGGTAACCGATTAGGTTCAGGTACCTGTATAGACTAAATTTTTGTCTGTACAGCTGATCCACTGGTAAAACATCTGGATGACCGGCGCCAAGGTAAGAGACGAGGCCAGGGGGAGGGTAAAGGATGGAAACGAAAAATATACAGAGTAGAGAGAGTGAGAGAGATTGTAAATTAATTAGTGCTAAAGGCAATATTACTTGTCTTAGATATTTTGAGGTGAAAATTAGACTAATTAGAAACGATAGTATTTACGATTACTATAATTGCTTATAATATGACGCAGTTATTTAGGATTATGTCAAAACGGAACCAAGCGAATGTGTAATAATTATACACAACGATAATTTACAATTTAGTCAATAAAGTAGTTAACTTCGATTAAATTGTCAACATTTCTATGTATACCAAATGGCTTATACCACGTTCATATCAATTACGCTATAAATATATGGGCTATCTTCAAATCGTTGCATATTCACAACCCGCTTTGCTAGAATCGCACCGCCTCAATAACAAGGCCACGATACACTTCGTTCCTTAGTGCATTTATCCTGGGGTTCAGGCAGCTAATGCCACTGCTACGCTGTAGATCCCAGTAGCTGGAGGTGTGCAGTGATCCGAAGTAGCCACCTCGATCGTCTGCGCCATCCCAAATTCGTGAAGGCACATGGGTTTTCCATTTGATCCCCTCGACGGAACCAGCTGCTCTTTCAAGTATTGTCTATCGCTCTCGTTTTATCTGGTGAGCCGTTACCGTCTACCAGATGCTCGAAAATATATATCGAAGAAAGGGTAACATCACAGTAACGACTATGAGACCGTGATAGTAATGCCTTTTGCATATATTTCCAGTAGCGCTCAAGGACACGTCATAGAGAACTGTTAACGACAGCGGCAGCTTGACAAAAAAATGAGCTCCGTTATTCTTCAACCAAACGAGCGCCCCGGAGCAAAAGATTCGCATTCATGAGGGATTAGAATCAATAAATGCAAATAACTTCTCTATAAGGCTTTGCAGATTTGGTCGACATATACTCAGTGATAAAACTCGACGCAATGAGACATATTACGTTGCTGCGAAAGTGGTTATTGTTGTTGCCGGTTTAATTTTTTTTTCGATGTTTAGTCTGGAGCGTTTCCGTCACCGGCTGACCATTGCCCTCGTGAAGTGTTTCCATCTTCGAACAATCCATTCATCATGGAGCTGCATTGAATCTCGGTGACATACAGAGAGAACTCGTTCGCCCTCAAGTGATCTACGCTCTTCCTCAGGTCAAAGCAGCTTAGAAAGATTTCAGACATGAGGTAACGGCAGAGCAAACGGAAGGATTACATTTTGTAATCCACATGCGCCACGCGTGCAAGATAGACGCTGTTTTTTTGGCAGCATGATCACTTTACTCTAATGGGATTTATTCGATAGAAAAACGAGTTCAGGGACACTGAAGCTATTTATATGCCCAGACTAGCAGAGTTTTTAACTGCTCACCGCATAAGAAACGTACGTGAAGATGTTCGCTCTGGAAGTCGGTAAGATCCAATGACTTCTCCATTAAACTAGATTGCCTATGGTGCCTCAATAAGTGTATGCATTAAGAGAACAGGAACTAATCAATAGAGATGTTACTGAGCTGGGTCAATTCGTGATAACATTTCAGCGATTACCTAATAGTCGAACATGCAATATACAGTGTCGGCAGGTTTTTTGGAATAAAAAAGCTACTGTTTTCGTCGAAACGATAAAAAGAAACGATTGTAATCTCTAACAAATTCATCTGTCCTCTATAAAATTACACTTTTGGCTATAAACACACGAAGTCGAAGCTGGATGAATAAGATCAAGGCCTCCTGGGGCATCCCAAGACTACGTACCTGTGTATTGCTGGGCCGGACCTACTTTACAAGCATAAGAAGGATACTTGGCGTGATCGTCAACTCAACGGACCCCAGAGAAAACGTTCACGTTTCGTAACGGGTCAAGAGGGCAAAAAAAGAACTTGCCCAAAATCAAAGCTAGTTTTTTTTTTGTTTTTCGCCTTGTTTTTGTCTGATTGTCACGCTGATCCGACCCGGAGCGTTCAGCCTACGCTACACCTAGAAAACAGCATCAGCCAAATGTCGTTCTAGAGGCCGCTTGCACAGCTGAATTATTCATTACGGGCAACCACTTCATTTTGTTCGAACTAAAGCTTCTTTACATCCAGTTCAGTTTGCAGCATAACAGGACAGTGGTCACTATTAAGGTTCGCTATCAAACCTTAATTACATTCGTGGAAAAATAGTTTACTAGTATCTTCCCTCCACAAGGCAGACCTTACAGCCGCTCCTTGAAGATGTAACCGTGACTCAATACTTTTTCGTAGGATTCAGATAAAACAAAGTTACTTACTTAAATAGTTATTCAGTTGAAAATAAGCTTTATCAGGAATGACGGTATAATCGAAGACACTTGCGGAATACCACCGTAATGTTACTCATATTCATTATTAGCAATCATTAATTATGGATGAAGTGGCATATAAGCGTTTTTTTCCATATGAAACAAGCTTTGCTTCTTCCCTAAGCCTATGCTTCTTCATGCATACAGCCATTTTCCAGATATCCTGCTTATCGTCCTCCCAACGCTCTTCAATCGAAGTTAGACAACCTAACGGGAGCCTTTGCGAAAACTCGTCAAAAATAACGTGCGGGCCGTTAGAAATTGCCAAACATCATATATGTATATACAATACAGGTTGCCTTGGCAGTCATCAACTGCTCTGTTTGCCTGCTTGCCACACTTGGTCCTCCTGCATCTTGTTTACAGCGCAAATTTTGACCCGTCACGCTGTTTGCTAGCACGTGACTCTAACCTCTTTCCAAGATACAACTTTTTACCGCTTCCAAAAATATTCACCGTTCAGTGCTCTTGCCGTACTTCCCAGCAGCACCTATGAGCACGAGCTAATAACAAGCAGAACCCCTTCTTCCACCTGGCCTGCACCTGGTCTAGCCAAACGTCCCACGTACCATGTAGTAATTCTTCTACCCGCGCACAGTGTTCCCGTATTTACAGATCTATTTGTCTGCTGTATAGTACAAACAGATTTGAGGAAATGATAGTTTCATCGAGTCTAGATGGAGATGCTCTGCTTAGCGTTATTGTGAGTCTGGCAAGAACCCACCATAGGGGCGCGTGGAAGTGACGGCTGGGGTTCAGGTAAGGATGTCGGAATGGACATTGAATCTCAACGAGAGACTAAATCGAATGGTAATTATTCCCGCTCTAGGTGACGTTCGTTCATTCAAATTCATTTATTGCCATTTCTTAGTTTTTAGTTGGCACTGTTGTTATTAATGTCGTACTAGATCAACGTGAGCTAGGTTAGGTTAGCTACAGACGTGATGCATGATACATAACGATAGTTGGGTATACGTAGACACCGTTAGATGTGTACCCATAATCTATAATTGTTTTTTTGCCCCAATCTAATTGTGGACCCACCTTGATTTGGGCATTTGCGCTCAGAAATCGATGAAGCTGACCTTTGGGTAACGTGTATTGGCATAAATATGCACCGTATTGATTTTCCAGACGCGAAAACAGCGGGAATTTGATTGTCAATAAACAACGTACGACGCCTCAATTAACAGTTGATGGAAAACTAGCCAAAAATAATTTTTATCCATTTTAGTACTTGTCAGATAGAAGAGCCATATTAAATTGATATACTAGTGGGTAGTTACGTTCGGGTGAAATATACTTGTAATAATGATGGTGAGAATTAAGTTTTCGCTGCATTAAATCACACTTGTCACAAAATAAATACCATTCCAGGTAAAGCGACTTGAATCGGGGACGGCTGGCCTATTTTAAGGACATCGGATGCCCTAACCGAGCCGGTCCAGATGGGCAAGCTGTTTTACTTGATGTTACGCAAACGTGCTTACCATTAAAACAACGTATTTCTTCGATATTTATTCAGATCTTTATGTGAACAAAGCTAGAAGTAATGATCAGTATTTTTTACTCTATTACATTATTTTTACTTTATAGGTTTTCAAGAACTATGTGAGTGCGCAGACGTTGGGAACGCTGCATTTAGATTTTCGTCTTGTGTCAGAGATGTCTAAATGAAATAGTTATCTAAAAAAAAAATACGAAATTAGTGGCGTTTAATTGGTATCGTAGTTTGAAGCTGTTATCAGCTCTAAGGAAGTTCGTCCCAGCTTAGTCTTTATGCAGCCGATAACATCGTCATTTTCTGCCTCTTGCTATATAATAATAATTATTATTATCTATGATTTAATATAAACGAAAGTATTATTATTATTGACTGCAAAACGATATCGTAATTAGAAAATACGTGAAAACAACAACTACACTAACCGAAGAATCAGAAGCTTGCGGCAGTAAAGGCCGAAGGAGTTTTAGTAATCTAAATTATGTCCACCTTTTCTGCGTCTCTATGGATGTCTACCCACTCATTACCCTACCAGGCTTATCATTGTAGGAAAAGCGCGGTCCCTCGCAAAAGAGATGCCTTCAGCACTATCGAATTGCTTGGTCATTTGTTTCTCTTTGCACTCGTTAAGATGCTTCAGTCCGCGTGACTTCACGGCCGATCCCATGGGGATTCGTGAAGTGTGTTATGCAAATCAGAAATGTTACGTCCTACTCCATCAGGCGAACATCTCGTTAACGAGTTTCTCGCTGCTTATTTGATCCTTTAAATGCCGACAAACAGCTAAATATATGAACGTGAGTATGACTTGGAAGTTCAGATGGAAATAGTCCTCAAATGTCTCGATTCTTTTAATTGCGCAATTGCGTTATATATAATACTATATTTTGACTCAAACTCCACCATGGAAAAGTACTTTACAACGTCTATGAACGAAAGTTTTTATTAATTAACGATAGAGTTTGCGCAAAAAGCTTCCGCAGTTGGTAAATTGATCACTGCTTCATATAAAAAATGCAAAACCTACGTTCTGCACTAAGGAATCTTAGGTCAGGTCATAATATCATGTGGGACTAATGTGAGTTTATCTGAGGCAATCTAATCTTCTTAGTCAGAGACACATTTGCCCTACGAAGGCACCTTTTTTGAATTAGCAGAAAGTGTCATCCGCGGCTGTTTGAACGATCAACGAATTAACACAATGTACATACGCAAATCAACAGTTGTTATCCAATGCGTACCTCTATAGTAGACATTTAACCAATCAAAACCATTATTATATTCTTTACTTTTCTTCTAGAAGAGCTATCCATTCCTTCTAATCCTTTTCAATATCGTGTGACGTCTCAGCTTTGTTTCGAAGTGCAGTAGCAACTATTTCCGCAGTAGGCCAGCGCGTCATTCTCAACGAATGCATTGTCTAAGCTAGTGTGCACCTCTCCAGCCAGGCCCCCACTATTCGGATGTCCTATTTTGCTTCATGAGAATGATGACATCCGTCTTTGGATGCTTGTAATCATAATCACTACCACCAGCTTCCCATCGACTTCGCACAGATACATCTAAGGTACTTAGATCTGCTTCCACATGCAAATACTACGCCAGCTTAGCGTCCTTCGACTACACCGGTTGTACGTCAATATCACATAAGTTGAAACGTTCCTGACCCTTTGCCCAGCAATTGTTAACTTCTTTCTACTATATTTGGTAGTCGGCGCAGACGCTATCACCTCGTCAAACAGGCCACCGAATGCAGCCTTTGCTAATGCCCTTGCCTACTTTCACAGCAGTAGAATTCATAATCTTCTATATTCTGATTACAGGTCATGCTTCTCAGATTGAAGATCTAAACCCGGGGAGATAGTGCCGCATCAGGAAGAAGGTATAAAGAGGACTCCTTGTGGTTCGTCCACATGAAAGCTTTATCTCGTACCCGTCAAGTGTCTATCTGGTGGGGCCATTCAAGAGGGAAGCGGAGCATCTCTTTGTTGCCGTGTTCAACGGTAAGTAGGAGACATTACTTAAAGAGTATACCAGACCCACGGACGAGGGAACACCAGAATACACAGAAAACAGAAACTATTAGAGAGAAGATAATAAAAACACCGTTTGCTATCTGTGATCGTACCTTCGCGCCGATTGCGTTAAGAGGATGCGGAGTTTCCTGGAAGTTAGTGCTAACTAGTTTAAGGGACAGGCTAATACGTGGATTTCAGTTATTTAAACAATGAAACGGAAAAGATAAAGAAAAGACCGACCAAACATAATATAACCAAATACCCTAGTCTTGTAGGTACAAGTTTAAAGAAAGAAAGCTTGTCTGATTTTCGAAATTACTGAAGTTCACTGGTAACATTCGATCACCATTCGTCTCGTTTAAATATATATGCTTTTTACTAGATTCGTCGACATGCAGTATTCCAAGCAAGATTTGGCCTTTTTAGTGCATTGGAACATTATATGGCGAAGAATATACAAATTACGATCATCAGAATCAGAATCTATTTAAATGGTAAACCCCCCTTACTAGATACGGGGAACGGCTTTCGAATTCCGGCAAAATGCTCAGGAGTAGCTAGTAGATCCTTAAACACCTTAGCGAGTTGGCTCCTAGTTGAGTTTAGCTTGATGATTATACATTGAGCTAATGATAACGACTACTTTTTCTCGTCCGCCGCGATCAATAGCTGAGAGTCACTAGTGATCACTGGCAATACACTGAACAGGAAATTGACAGGAAATATTGTACATTTTGGCTAGGTTTAGGTTTTAAACATGTTGTTAACATATAAACGGCTTCCCGCTGAATGCCAGTTACTTATTACGTGTAAGATATGACGACTACTGTGCATCCATAATTCATATTTAGTTGTCGCCAGCTTATATGTCCCAATGACATGGCTAATCCTGGTCGAGAATACCGAAGAACCTTATTTGACCTAGAAATATTGTTGTATACGTCTTTATATACATGTATTCTTATTATCTACAGTTTTGTTAAATTATATCACAGTCGACCTATCTTACCTAAACGGTGCTATTTTTTATAATGTACACTTTGACGGGAGAAGCCTTTAAGTTATATTGCATCGGACAGATTCTCAATGGATGTACCTATGATCCTTTAAACTCTCAACACGAACAATTTCAATTTCTTATTTGGCGCAGACAGCCGTGTAATGAGCGTTACGCCTCGCGTATTTATCTTATTCGGTATTTAGCCCCCTAATATTTCGTGCATCCCACGTCAGTTAAATTGTGCATATATAGGAATCTATGCATGGTCCTTAGTGGGCAATACTTTCTCCCAGCAAGCGATCCAACTATCGACAAGAAGCTTAATATTTATACGGCTAGCCATGCTGGCTGGTGCGGTAGCATCTCGATAGCATACTTACATTAGCTAGTGATCGCCATTCACTTGAAAGCGACCACCACTGACTGGAAGAGAGGGCCCACTCGACCCTCTCTACTGTGATGGAAAGGACACGACCGCGTGGTCCGTACTCAGACTAGGACCTCGAGGTCCGATAGGACCGCTGAGTAGATGCAGTATAAATGCTACAGGATCTAAGTCGAGCGCCTATCGCTTGTCTGCTGACCTATGTGAGTTATGTGAACCGGCCTCCCTTCTCTATTTTCAGGCAATGTTGACGTACTGTCACTTCGTGATAACGTTAGCAGGCGTTAGCGACGCGTAGTGGTCGAAGAGGGCGTGTACAGGGAGTATACAGCGTGGCATAAATGAAACCATCCTTTATTGAAGATCATGTACAGAACCACACAAACGGGAACGCATAGAGAATAGTTCAATTCATTAAATTCGTATGCGTTATACTACTACTACCGCTAAAATAATGTGGAGTCCTTAGCCAGTAGGCTGTTGTCCTTTCAAAACTATATCCCGCGCTTTTGCGACCTCTCAAAGCATAATGGGCGAACCGATGGACTACCCAAGTGTTAAGAGGTAGTGGTGCCTGTGAAGACTTAAACTTTTGCAAGTCTGGAAGCATTGCAACGGATTACCGTAAACTGTTCTCAGCAACTGAGACAAAGCAGACTGTCGAAGTGTTGTCAATATGGACGAGTTTACCTATTATAAACGCATGGTTTTTTTTGCCGCGTCGACGGTAGGTTTTCAAAGAGTTGTGGGTAATAGTAATTATAGTATTAGTGACCGGAGCGGGAGACAGTGAAGTGGCATTGCCAACACGGTAAATCTGGAACGGTGCCGCCAGATCAGACAATTGAAGGTAGCTGTTAGAGTGGAAGTCTTCGAATCTCTCATTGTTGTTTTATGGTATCGGAGTGTTACTAACGAATGCGTGATATAGTACATAAAACAAACAAACAAAGACGGATATTCAAGCAAAAATAACAAATATATCCACATAATCTAAAGTTGTTCTGGTTGACCAATGTTGTTTTTTCAATACCTCAAAAGCCTAGGATATCAAGAGGACATCAGCAACAATCGGTTGATTCGCTATGGGTGGTGATTTTTTGTGCTTTTTTTAAACAGTGAAACAAACATTGCTGAATTTGTGCTTGTGTCTGTGAACCTACCGAAAACATTTTATCACAATAAATTTTTTTATTAGCGTTAAAGGTAAGTAATAATGAATACACAGTAAATGCATCTATTATAAAATATCAGGCGCATCCGTATTTAACACTGCATAATAATATGGTGGGGTGGATTTTGAAAATAGTGAGTCTTAGCAGGACGTCAAAGGAAAAATTTCGATGGGGTTGTGATTTTAACTGGGTACACGGGCGATTACAGGTATGTATTCAAAATTTTTCCGTGTCAGAAGGTCCGTGTTCGTCATATTGGTAGAAAGGTCATTGTTTACTGGTATGATACTAGGGTTAGTGTTTTTTTTGTACTTATTATTTCAAGTAGGAACGGTCCTTGTAATACCTATTTTTTATCGTTGTTACCTTTAATTAATATATTAATGAAGCCTATCTATGGAAAAGTATGGTGTATGAAAATATTTGAAAGAAGAAAATTTTTGACGGACAAGCCGCGTATCTGTACCCTGAACACAATAACCATTTTATGTAAAAAAAATCAATCTGGTCAGCGAAGTTCCTAATCATAGTTTTACAGCAGACCCAGTTGAGCCCAAAACAGCTATTGCACTCACAACGGAAACCGTATTAGGCATACGGAAGGAGTCTTTATGGGTTTCAGATGGAACATACAATATTTGGGTAGAGTGGAATAGTATACTAATCCTAAAGACGCAGTAACAGTTACTAGCCCGCTTTAGATATAATAACGATAAATACCTTACATCGGTCATCAATATCGATTAGATAGTGAAAGTAATGAAGCTCGTGGCGATATCATTGTTGTGCACTGAAGACTTAAGTCAGCTAGGACTCAGGGACAAGACTGCACACAAGTTTGCTTTCTATAATAGCATGTGCTTGCCCTGTCGAACTTCATATTTGCCACTTTTCACCGTTATAGGAAATTATTAAAAGAGCTTATTGAGATCTTTAATATACTGTTCCGTTCGCTGTCAACCTGCAACAAAAACCCATGTGAGAACGTCGATAACATAACATGTGATCTCGTATTGCTATTCCTTAAAAACCTCGAGCGTTATACTCAAAAATAACGTTTTTCGCAAAATTATTCCGTCGATAATTAGATAATTGATAAAACGTATTATAAAGTTGTCTGCAAGAGGCTTGATGTTATGTTGAATTTTATGATGTCATAGAAACGGTAAAAGTTAGTTCGACTTCGTATATTATCAACTTACAGACAATTGTAAACATTTCTTACTGGTGTTAATAATATAAGTCAACCTTCGTATAATGATCAAGAGAACGTTCTGTGATGAACAATGAAGCAGTGTTTAGTAGAATGGTTCAGAATTGGGCCAGGTAAAATGTGTTTGAAAAAACACAACACTTTGTTTGACAATTGATAGTTCGCCTCACCCCCATACTATAGCTGGGTTCGACGATTGTTCAAGGGCATAGCATCCGCTTGTTGTGGAACGTTGGGGTCATCTTTTTTTTTAGAAAGATGTGACTATGCACAAAATTCACGCTGTGTGACGACCTTTGATGAGAAAATAACGTGTCAACATTAGTAACTATCTACGTGACCGATAGAGTCGCTTGCTACTCAAGCACCAATCTGTCTCGTATAAATGCCGACTTACTAGAGCTAGTTACCTTTAAGAATCTTCTCAGTCTATATCTTAACTGTGACAAAAAAAGACAGACCCTAACATGTTCAATAAGCAACATCGATTTACTAATATATTACACTCTATTCATTTCTGGGATAAAGTTATGGATTAAAGAAAACGAAATATGTTTTTTTTTTTTTTTTAATATAAAAACTGTGCAGAAAATTGTCCGTAAAGTACTGGGTAACAGTGAAATTCAATGTAGTTTTCACAATCATCGTTACGTACAAATACTGTCCACGTCACCAATATATAAACAAGCTCATATATTGTAAATTAGAAATCCGCTTACTTTGATCCCTTTGCTTCCTAATAAGAATAAGTTTGAATTTATTTGAAAATTGGAAGTAGTCTTTGGGGGATCAAGTGCTGCAATTTTTCACGCGTATGCGGTTCCAACAGCGTTAAATCATCTACCTAGTTTAGTTAAGGCTTCTAAAAGCTTGACATTCAATCATGGTTGTGTGACTCCAAAAGTAGTATCTTTATTTCTTGCAAGGGCTTTTTTTGATGGCCTCGTCCTAATTAACTTCGATCTTCCCTTTCCTTCCTACCTACAGACCGGTCCAACTGACACAGATAAACATTTTTTTCAGGCGTTCAGAAAATTTCTTTAGCTAAATAGAGTTTTCAGGCCTCCATGCCGGATAGTTAAGCATTGTTTCACGTAGCGGCTGGCCTTCTAGTACAAAACAAAGTGTGTCTACGCCAGGTTTCGAACCTACACTGCCTCACTGGCGCTAATTTGGGTGGAGAAACACTCGTAGCATATTAACTCCTGAACATCTTTTTGGCTCGGCCTCTTAAAGCGAACCACGGCTAATAACGCTATCAATTTACAAGTGCGGACTCAAGACAAAACTGCCTTCTATCCAACCTTTTCCTAAATATGGCAGGCATTTAAAGCGTATGGTAATTATTTTGGAGTCCCAGGTCAGCGAGTCTGCTATAATTTATGTTCTAGTTCTCACTTATACAAGTTCACGTTACCTAGTTAAATGTTTGATCGAGCAGCAAAAAACTTAGCATTAGTCCGAACTTTTCTCTCTCTCAAAAATTAACCAATCCATCTAATTCATTCGAAACCTTTTTTTAACATATGAATACAACATTAATTGTATAGTTATGTAGAAGCAATTGCCGTGAGTAATAATTGTGAGTACGCTATGATAATTTAAACGTTAGGTGTCTTTTTTTTATCGTTCTCTTTCTTTTATGGTAACTTCGATTCTGCTAAAATTGCAGGTTCGTCAATCAAATTTTGCACAAGTTACCCAGTTAATGAATATCCCCCATGCGCGCCCCTAAACTGGCTATCACTTCTAAGCTCTATTGTACGTATTGTGATTGACTGAATTTAATAAAAACTAATATCTCGGGTCTCACAGCCGGTATCGTCCTGCAACATTGAAACAATGGCTATTTCCGTCCACATTTCAACCCACACAATTATCACGTGATCCTGAGTTTGGTGAGTAAACGCGTTATCATCGCAGCATCAACAGGACATTAATCCTAGTATATTATTGTGAACTATGAAATAGGATAGCCCGATTTCGGTGTCGCCTCAGTTAAACGTTACCGGTTCATATGGCTGCAGATTCTTTCCGACATCACAAACCGATTTTCGGTTTCGAATCCATACCATCTCATTGTGTCGCCGTTTTCCTATCTAACTGTTTGGCATTCTGAGACATGTGTTTTTCGTCACTGAGCGAAAGGGGCAAAGCGGCACCCCGAAGGGGTGCGGAGCATATACATGTGTAGAAGTAGAGCAGAGTGGACGCACACTAGCGCAATAGAGAAGAATATATCGTTATCGGGCGTGTCAATTATAACGATTCATATCCGACCGCAAAATGACGTTGTTGTCGTCAGTGAAGATGAGCTGATCAGACACGGATACCATCAGGCGTTGGACCTTTTCTTAGTGGCCGAAGTACTTGCCACGATAACCGATCCGGCCCTATCGCTCAAAATTGCCGCCGCATCTCGTACTTGAATAGAGCCGGTAGCGGCTCGTCTGGCATCATGATATTAACGGTGGCCTAAACGTGAGCCTAAAATAAGAAGGTACTTCAAACATCCTATGGAGTAACGTGTCTAATTGTTGCCTAGTAGTTTTCTCCTCGTAATTCCCCATCGACGAAAGGAATTTGCTCTGACGTACCCTGGCGCGTTAGCGAAAATGGCACTTCATGATGGCTGCAAGTACCTCGAACCTCTGTCATCTGGTTTCTTTAGCGGCGGATCGATTGGCTTAAAGCGGCAACAGTATTGGCAGCGTCATCACTTCCTTTATGAGACCTAGAGAAGCGAGTGATCGTCAAGGTACTGCTCTTACTAAAAAGCCATTTAAAAGGGCTCGGTTATTAAGTGATCTGACTTCTTTCAAACTAAAGAGAATATTATCACGTTTATTCTATGTACACCAAGATTGCCATGGGTAAACAAAGGGACCCGAATGCGACTGTCGTTGGAGCTTAATGATGCATTCATATGTCTGCTATCTTATCTAGAATCCCTCCTGCTTCCCCTTTGGTGTACCGTTCATCTAAACAAATATTTCATTTTACGATACAGAGCTACTAAACCATAGATAGTAGTTATTAAATATTTTTAGCATACGCAAAAGCATGTCAAATCAATTAAGGCCCTCCAGAACGATGAATGGGATAAAAAGGTTAGATCGTGGCGTTTCGGTTTACCTCAAGAGCAGTCCTGCTTTTCTAACGTTGCTACGGTGGAAGCTCTAGTAGCAGCCTATCATCTAACCACTAACCACGCTCGGGCAATCAATTGATCGGTACGAACTTCACAGTTCTTAATGAAACATATAATTGATCGATAGAAGCTAGTAGATAGGCCTTGTTACTAGTAGTACAAAGTCCTGTCCGGTGGCAGGGCTGGACAGCAAAAAGTGCTTACGTCTTTTCAATCGACGTTCGTTTGTTAAACCAGTTGGATCCAGAGGAGATCTAGTAGTTGATTCGATCACCGAGTCGTAATTCAGTTGCATCGTCCAGGCCCATGGGTGCTCCGTCAGATAGCGCGAAAAATTACAGGGGAGATTACAATGTACTTTTGTCCTACGAACAGCCAGCGTCTGCGCCCGAACTAGCCGTAAATGACCTCCGGCGACCTCAGGCACACAGATTAATATTGTGGAGATGACAATGTGATTTGTTTTGTACCAGAAATTGATGCACGCCTCAATTTTAGTCAGCTGTCGAAAGGACACGTCATTCATTCGATGTCCATCGCAACCGGGTTGGGCGATCATATACCTTGTCAATAAAAAAAATAGGTGAATTAATGATGAGCCTCATAACAATAGTAAATACAAACAAAAAAATATATTGTTGGCCCGATCAAACAGCGTCTAATTAAGGATATGGCTGCATTTTAGTGGCTACCTAAAATAAATTAGAGTTTGCACATAACTGACCGTTATGTGGACACGTATTTGTTACATTAAATCATCGACCATTGAAATATGTACCTTAGGTACACTCTTAGGTATAACCTAGTTTAAAGATCATACGTTACATAATGATAACTTGTGCGAATATAGCGTGATACGCATTTAATTTATGCGTTCAGAGCTGACCAAGTTCATAGTCCTCTCGATCACGGTTACCATATACGAAGTTCGCTGAAGAGGCGATATCTTGGCCTAAAAGTATATCAAAATTGCATTTTAAGGAAATAAAATATCATGAAAAATCCAGTTGTAGCAAACGCCTTTACGTAACATACTAGCTATCTGCTTTCTACCAAAAATTATCTATGTTCATAGCAATATTTAAAACACAATGTACATGTTTTGATAAACGCTAAAAAAAGGAACAGTTATTTCGTAGTAAAAATACGTTGCGGGTCGACGATACGCAAGTCGACGTGGAACGCTTGCCGTCCCTTGTCCTCGGCAATACCTTTGGGAATCGTATGCAACCCACTCTACGATTATATCAAGCACAGGTCTAGTTACATGGGCAAGTATTTGAGATTATTAGATTAAATGTATTGTTTAATTATAGTATAATAACAGTAACTGCATATTGATATTAGGAATAATTATAATAGGCATTACGAAACTAATATAGTGCACAGTCATTGGGTAAGTTCCTCACATCTAACTTAGCGATTTAGTAGCATATAAGCCGCTGTGCTCTACGAGGGATCTTTTAATTTGAACTGTGTTTTAAGACACGCCTTTCTTCATGCATGCACAATTGTGATGTTATTGACCGCATACACACAATTGCTTCCTCATGTAGGTAGCCCTATTCCTAATGAGCTAGTAAATCTCTCTCTGTAACGTGAATTTCGTTTCTGACCAACTTCCGGAGCCATGGTTATATTAAACACTGGTATCTATTTACGAAACGCTTCGGTGCGCTCTGACAATTCCGTGAATCCAGAACGCCAGGATAGTGGCAGACTCGTCACGCAGATAACCCACCTACCGAACACACAACACTCTCTCGATACTCGATGCGTAATCTTGTACAACTGTGCGACAAAAATCCCCCGCGGATAACGTGCTTTTAGATCCTATGTCCACATTCGGTTGAAGCCAACAGCCCAGCTATTCCAGCTTCTCTTTTTAGTTTGGTCGCGCCCAGGTTTCGCCACGCTTGACAGGAGCTTCACGGATAGCCTGATAGCTGCTCAGGTCTGAGCCATACGGGCGAAGCCGCTTTGGGGTAGGGCCTGATTAGGCCTGCGCTAACTGTGGCAGTGGGTGCTACAACGATCGTACGTGATGCAGTTTCTTGTAACCACGCCCGGAGTTGCGCCCATTTCTTTCGACTGACAGTGCTTTTACAACATAGAGGAAGGAATTAATTGATGGTTCATCAGGGTCCTAGCGGCACCGGTGGGCCTGGTTCACGGCTGGCTTTAGAAAGCCTCTGCTCCTACGGTGTCCGAGGGGCTAGAAATGTTCTCTCATAGCAAAGATAACTCGAAATAATGCTAGAGCTCTCATGTTAGACACAACATAATATGCGTCCCCGCGAATGTAAGTTCACTGGAAGAGGTATATTGAGAAAGTTTGTGCGCGCAGGTGTCAGACATCTTGCATTTTCTATTCACGATAGTGGATCAGATAACTGACTTGATGCGTCTGCTGTACATCATTGTATGCAGGCGAGTTACGTCTCCGTCAGTGGAGCATGCTTAGTACTTCAGCGGTTATCCGAAGATGTCCTAAAACCTTACAATTGTCAGGACCGTCGCTCGTCGTACGGACTGATGTACGGTTTTGAAGAGATAGATGGCGCCGTGGAATGAATTGTAGTTGATCGTTGACTGAAAAAACTAATGAACCATGCGATTTGCGCTCACGAGTATGAACGGAAGTGTGTCCAAGTGAGTTTTGCTTTTTCCTGTCTTATGAATTGGTTGCGTTGTAAAGCAAGGCATCTTGTCTGAATGATTACGGCCATGAGGCGAGACAAGTAAAGTCTAAATTCATTCGAAAAGCAGGAAAAGACAGGAAAGAAGTTATATCCATCGTTCGGTTGCTCAAACGCGATTTGGAAGATACCTACGGTAAATTACTCGAAGCTACTAAATGTATTCGAAATATTTATGCGTATATTAAGCATCAGTACTCGGCAAGGAACGTATAACAAATCCGATTCTGTTTTTTGCTGGCGTGGAAGTCTGTATTTCGTGGAATCCATGCATAGGGCAATTAAGTATGATTAATTACACTAGGCATCGAAGGGTTCCTCTGAGTCCTTTGAATCACTCTGAGATTTTCAGTGAACGAGAATGTTAAATAAGGGCGTTTCTACGCTTTCCAACCCCTTAGTACTATGAAAGGATTCCAATAACAAAACCTCTATTGTATTTTGTTGTTCCTGTGTCTAGTTGGTTGTGTACGCGAAGTTCATCCTGACAACTGTTTCGCCACAGGCCAAACCTTCGGCCATAAACAATTTCATACATGTGTATGTATTTAAATATATTTGTTCCACATGTGCAACGCAATACACACTACAGAAAATCGAACGCTAACGTATTACGTTTAAAGTATAAGAAATGACAGCTCTTTAGGATGTTTCTTTTTGCTAATGGTTAATTTAATACGTTCGCCTTGCATTAAAAAAAAATATTAAGTAATAGCTAGGATACGTAGCTTTATCTAACATTTGTTCTCCCTCTCTCCAGAAGTAGTTTTAGACGATTCTAGATAAAATCGAAAAGTGAGTGAACGACGAAATTCGGACTCGAAAACACTACCAAACCGCTTTTGAGAAGAACATTCTCAGCTATGGTCTTCGTCGCAGACGCCACACCTGGCTGGCGTCAATCGAGTAGCTGATTCGAGTAGAATAATTACGAACAATAATAATAGCTACGATGTTTGCGTCAATAATCTTATTACGAGCCTTATTCTTCGAACGAGTGGAACCCATAATGTCAGCACCGCATATACCTAGCCAACATACAAGCTGCAAAAATAAATGCCTGACGACATTTAAACATTTTGTTTATGTCATACCATGTCTATCAGGCATGCTCACAGACACACTCAAACATTTCACAGTCCCATGACACCATAGACAGGCGATACGTTTGTTGTCCATTCATAAACGTCTTCGTGTCCTCTATGGAGGTCTTTGTTTTTGTTTTTTATCGTACTTTACCTGTTTTGTTCTATCTCTATGCACAAATCCACTTCCAATGACGATAACAATTGCAAATAGCAGCAGGCGGCAACGTATCATGTCATCGATGCTGCCTCTACACGAATCTATGCGAACAGAAATAGACTATCTACAGCGTCGTCGCCATTCTCAAGATCACATCTCTCACGTACTCGAACTGGCCTACCTCATCACAACCAATTGTTGGACTCAAAACAGGCGATAAGGAGATATCATAGAAGTGCCTGTGCCGGAACATACGGCGAGCTGAACAAAATCGATAGCCTATAGCTCGTTACACAGACGAACCAGCTGCTAAGACGATTGTCCCATGAAAGCATTGCTGTCACGGCTTCACGAAGTCACTATCGCGAACTCGTCATATTAATTATTAATTCGTCACGTTATTAATGACAAAGTAATGTTCATCACGTGAAACGTCGTCATAGGCAGTATAGGGTTACGGGGTCCGGTAAAGCGCCCTAGTTATGCTTTGGTGCCGTTATTGTCACGATACGGTTCGTCGAAATGCTTTGTAATTCTGGTGACAATTAGTCATGGTGTATCATCGTACTGGTAAAGTTTGCAGGTTAAGGTTGTCGGGAGAGGACCCAATGCATTGTCTCAGTGGACGGTTCTTGTTGCCTGTTACATTGACTGCTGTGACCGCCGCTGTTGTTACGGAAATACGGGAGATGTTGGAATCATGTACTTACGCCAAAACACAGTCAGCAGAAGCTCATATAGTATACGTGTAATGGCGTTACTATTTAATGAATGTGGCAAGGGAGACCTTTTGACTCGCAAGGTCAATGAATAGACAAACAAAGCATAGACGCTATTGCGAATGCAGAATAAAGCTGCCCACATTATTGTTACTTATTTTTTAATATTTCCGGTACAATAAAGTATTAACTATGCCCAATAAGTAAAGGATGTATTTAATCAAATTTCGAATACTACATTGTTTACCATCACGTTTGGTTGCCGTTCTGTATTAATTAATCTGCTACGCCGTATCGAATCCAGTTAGTACCGAAGTATTAAAAATAGCCAAATTGTCTGGAGAACGTTCAATGGATATCAAAAAGAAAAAAGAAACTTTCGAATGAAGTTATATATGAGGGTTTCAAGCCGGTAAACAACTTAGCTCCAATGAAGCATTCATATAATTTAGTTGCATTTCGATTTTGAACGACGCGACCTCACAGAAGCCCAAAAGGGACAGGCAGATTATCAAGATAATTTTAACTAATAGTGAAAATCTACATTCATATATTTATATGCGGCATGCTTTGACGCACAATAGTATTAACCGATTTCGTATGCAATGGAGCTTAGGTGGCATTCGCTGTCGTTACGGCATTATTTCGAAAACATTATGTATATAATAGTTATGGTCACTGTCGATCCTTGTCTGCTATATGAGATAATGCACCCAGCCGGCGGAATACAAATGCAGCGCCATCTACACCAAAATTATTGCAACGGCCAGTATTAAAACTACTATCGAGAAATGACGTAGCAGTATCTGATAACACATAGAAAGGCCATTGTTTACCATAGATGACATCACCTACTCGTCTATGTTATTATGCTCACCTAATTCAAACGTAGTGAAGCAATCTATACAACTATCTATAAACTAACGTGCAATCTAAATCTATCTAGAATAAAATACTTTGATACATTCGTAAACGAAGTATTACGGTATTTACCCCATGTCAACTCGCCCTTTACCCATCAATAGTCGAACTATTCATAGATAATTTTCATCGGGATTGCCACTCTTTGTCCTCTTCTCTCGCTATATCGTCGCCAAATAGTGGAATATAATTAGGTAAATAAATCTAAGCCAATCTCATGTCTCGGGGTCCACTGAGATGGAATTTACCATGATTCGTTTCAAGTTCCATGAGCGAATTTCGATGTATAGATATGATTAGATCTAGTTCTTATTTCACGACTTTTAATTTCACAAATCAATATCGGACTCTGTGTGTGCGCTTCCCAGAATAGAATTGAAGTGGAGTTAACCGTAAAGCGAGAGTATCGAGGACCCTATCAGAGAGCCGGCTCGTCCGGTGCATATAGTCCAAGAGCTTTCAAATTCAATTGTCAAATTGATGGAAAAAGACTTATTTTAGTTTCTTATCATGGCCTTAAATGTTACCAAAACAACACGTTCCCATAAATATATCAGATTTGACGCGAGAGCACAAATAATAGTTTCCGTAACTTGGAACAGTCCCCTTTGCAACCCCCCCCCCCCCCGAAACAGAAAACAGTTCCCTTACCAGTTCGCCGCCGTAGCCATCTCCAAGACTATTTCTGTGCATATATGCTTTTGAATTCTATACCCCAAGACTTATCTCAGGATCCAGAGTTCTGATTAAACCGTTACAGCTATTTATCCGATGGGCTTCTCACTACGAAACACCAACACTTTACGTTGACCTCCGTACAGATACGAACCATTAAATGAAGCAAACCGTTTGAAAGATTTTCAACGCATACCGCTCCCGCTTCAACATATGCATAACTCCATCAAGGTCGAACCATTGTGATACGGAGACAAAAAGCTGTGCACGGCTTAAGTCAATATCTCCGTTTCGTTTATAATCACCCATACTTCACCGTTTTCTATTGTTTCTGGGTCACTATCAACTGAAGAAGCAAAGTAAATTTCCGTTGGGTTGTTTGTACTTGGGATCTCATTTCGAAAAATTTCTGCGTCACCTGTGACGTCATCCAAGCCAGAGAATCTGATCCCGCGTCAGAAATTACTATCTCAATACATCGGGTTCTAGAGGAAGGTATTTACAAAAAGCACCTGCCTGTCGACAGAAGCGCTTGCCGTTCTCTCATTGCAAATATACGCATTGTTTTAATATAAATTCGTCAGAACTCTGTTAGATGCCATTGGTGACCCGTCATCCTCTTCGAAACCGTTGTGCTGGAAAATAAGATAAATTGATCTTATGACAAACCCGGGTACAAAGCTCGTTGGTACGCTTGTAACGGGATAGCTGCGTTAAAGGGAGCGAATAGGTATTACTGTGTTATCTATAGAGAGCAGTCTTCTTTGGTGTAGTAATTCAGGATTCGATTAGTGTTTTTTAGAGATAGCCTAAAATTTCACCTTATTGTCTTGTACAATCGAAAGAAGGCCAACCGGTACAGGCCTATTTAGTATATTTATTACTAAGAGGTAACAGTGGCTTGATAGGTACGTTAAAAAGTATTTATGATTGTATACACGCTTATCTCTTCCAATATACTGACAAATGACTGCTCGTGGATTCGTGCCTAGCTCCGGTGTCAAGGTGGGCACGCCCGAATAATTACAGATTGAAAAGCGACGAAGCAGTCACAACAATCAGAAAGATGTTTGCGCCGTCCTGTGTAAACCGCTATCTGACGAAGGTCTAGTTATAGCGAACTAGAAGTCTACGGTTGAAACAACAATATCAATCTAGACGAGATAAGGCGATGCGTCCCAAGGGACAGTTAGCCATTCGTGACTCGTCTTAAACCTATATGCAAATGTTCCATCCATTAAATCTACAATAGCTGACAAACGTATGTGCTGATTGGACTTCATATAGTATAGATACACTTCTTGTTTACCATTAGCGTAACAGTTAGATCTTTGTCTGTAAATCATTATGCATTGTTGATATGCCAAAATTACCTTAAAATCCCTTGCCGAATTTTGCGTTCATCTGGAAATTTATACGAAATTTCAATCGTAGACCGAAAATGGAACCATCTACGAGGTTTTACTTTATTAAAGTGGACAGTAAATCTGCTGTTTTACGTCGAACTGGTCAATCCTTCGATCAGCGGTCATAGTACTACAGCATTTCAATCAGTGATTTTTACTGCTATCTATACCCCTCTGTGTATACCAGTATGAGCTCTGGAAGATCTACCTCAGCTTCATGATTCGACTTCTACCGCTGGGCTTATGCAACGAATAGATGGTTTACCTTCGTTTCATAAACCAACGAATAACCCGATGTAATTCTAGTTCATGCAACTCTATGACAGGAATATGCATACAAGATGAGCTCACTGTTTCTACTCAAAATTGGGAAACTCAAACTCAAAACTCTTGCATGAACGTTTCCATAACGGCTCAGTCCATTATTGTATAGCGTTTACGCAACAAACGCCGCTCTGACGCCAAGCAACACGTATCAACACCGGAGCCTATATATGGGGTTAAGTAGACAGTTTCGAAAAAAAGGGACTAAGCTAATAAAAAGACATAGGACCATTCCTCTGTTGACCTTCATTTACGTCGTACAACGTGTATATATCTACATGGTAAATGAATTCATTCAAGAGGTTTTTGTCCTATTCCAATTATTGCGTCCACTAACAAATAGATTATTAAATTATAAATAGATCATTAGCGAAATGCAGGGCTGTATTTTCTATTTAAATCAAATCCGTATCGGCCTATAGGGCCACCAGTAATAAAAACTCTATTAGACCGGTTAAATGCAGCGAGCAGGACAAAAGCTGATAATTAGCTGCTGGTAGTTAAAGAGCAACCTACTTCACACTTCATAACAAATGCATTCTCATTGTCACAAAGGGAATAATCACAATGATATGTGCGTGGCTCACGTTCGTAACGAGTATTCCATTATGTAGTAAGCTAGTGAATAAGCAGGTATCTTATGTACGTCCGTAGCCTTGTAGGCACGCTCATTATACCACTCCCCTAAAGAGGTTTGCGCCATTATTTATGGTGCAGGAATAGGTAAAAGCGGTATCAATCGTGATGTTATGCTTTCATCATCGTATCAGCCAAGATACTTCTTTCATTGTTTTACCCCGACAGCTAGGTAAATCATTTAACAGTACAGAGTGCCTGAAGAGTTGGTCCTACCGGGATCGCGGATTGATGGTGTTTCTTAGTGAGTAATCTTTTCTTTAGCACATCGTGGAGGTGCTTATTTTGTTCGCTTAAGACCTCTCTAGTTAATCTGTTTCCGCTCCCCGAGCGCCCTATTTGCGTGCGGCTTACGTAACGTTGAATGACATGGGTACAATAACATGGATAGCGGTAGGTAATTTTGAATAGATTTTGAACTGAAATTGCAGATGCTTAGACGACTTGGAAGTGCCCAGCCTACAAACAGGAAACGCGGGACGAACCTGCCGTCTGCAGAAGCCAGGCTTGCTTGTAAAGCTACTTAGATTAACATATAAACGCGTATTCGTTACATTTTATACGTAGTAACATTCTCTCTTAAGTAACTTGCCGTGGTAAAAAATTGGGCCTGATCAGATCTGATTTGCATTAACAGTATTGTCCTTTGTATAAAGATGGTGTAAAGAGAGTGCTGTTGCCAGCGCCCAAAAGATAGAATATACGGTAGCGCCGTCGACTAAGAATCAAAAAAGTTCCAATTGTAGTTTGGTAGGGCACATACAAACTGATGCGGTCTTGAACTTAATAACATATACGGAAATTATTATTAAAATTATTCAATTATGCAAGCATTTTTACTCGCAGTGATAATGAAAAGGTAATATTTCCAAAATGTAGCAAGTTTCCAATTTTATCTCAGACATTGAGCGAAAACTAGTTCCATTGTTTCGACGATTGCTCAGTCGGTCAAATTATGTATTTCATATTTAATTAACAATAATAACGCCGAAAGCGTTAAGCCTTGTTTCAGATGGTACGTATTTTAGATTGCCGCCGTTTTAACGAGGATACTCTTAGTAATAGGAAAATAATAGAAAAATTAATAGGACCTGTTTTGACCCTCACTTCAACGTACGTGGACGGCGCGTATCGGGTCATATCTCGGTTGACAGCCTGATAGCATGGATCAAATGCAAAAACAAGGACTTTCATCTACGGTGTGAAACGGGCTCGATGATACTGAAGACAGATTTTTCATGTATAGCTGAGGTCAGCAATATACACTCGTCGAGATCATCACGTTTCGTGTAGAAAGTACGTTATTAGATTGAGACTGTACCTATTTGTGGGTCGAAACTCTATTCGATTGGGCTGGACGACGAAAAACGAGGGAAGTAACACAGAATAATTTCGAAAAACCTCGAAGTTGAAGAAGGGGGTCTAATTTTTAGTGTTATTCCAATCTGGTCTTTGGAAAAGGCTGCGCTTTGAACGCTCGCCTTCAATGTGCCATTTATTCCAGCTGCAAATAGCCCGAACTCCTCCGAACTCCGAATCCGACTATCCGAATTCCTCGATTTGTAAAACAGTTAACGACGCTTAATGTACTTTCGCCAGTATGGATGGATACAGCACTAGCAAGCCATAAGAATTGTCAAAATTTACCTTTTCATATTGTTTGGCCAACAGGCGGAATTAACAAAAGTTATTACGGTCAAGTTTTGTTACTGGGATCATTGTCATTGTTATGACTTTCGTACTCGAAATACGTAATTATTTCACTCAACTTACCTTGCCCATTTGTATCGGCTGGGGTAGCCAAAAAGGCGCGGAGGAAAAATTAGCTTTTATTACTATTACTATTGGTAGATGCGTATGAGCTATTAAACACCCCACTAATCGAATGCGTACGTTAGAATATACGATACATTCTAATACGCTGTACAATACCGTTTTACTTAGCGTTCAAAGATCTACATCTAGCAGTATTCTATCGAAGTAAGTACGACACAGGCAGACATGTCCAAGATCTATTCGAAATTACGCTTCAATGACTGCCAGCAACTCTAATTTGTTCTATAACTCCACGATAAATGACGGTTAAGTATCAAGAAATAAGCATTCTCCTGATATCCAGTGAATAGAAATTCAAGCAAAAAAAGTTCTATCGTTTTGATTTGAGATAGATCAAAAAGGCTTGTCCCTAGTTAGTATGCGCTCTTAGAATGATGTGTCACGTCCGTATTGCCTACCTCATCTAAAGTGTGCGTTATACAAGCTTCTCATAAATAAACTATTACTCGAAATTATGAGAACCGGTGGATGTTAGCCTGAAGCGTTTATATGTCAAAAATGCAATTATTCATACACGTTGCCTATTCCGTACGCTGATTTTCGAATTCCAGAACCTCGCAGACTTCGTCCTTGAGCAAGACCTAGAGCAGATTTTTTTGTTAATTTTCATTGAATTTGTTTACGTTCGTTAAATGTTTGTTAAACAAGAAAATCAGGTTGACCCCTAGAATGATTCCTCTTTCGTGTGTAATGAAAATTCACTCTTTTGGCTACGCACAAATGTTCTATATTACACAGCAACGTCGGCCATCAACGTATGACGTTTCTACCGAAAAATCTAGTTTACCGATCTTTCAATAAGAATCTCATTTCATACGAATCGCCAAAAAACGTTATAACTTCCAATAGAGGTCTTAACTTATAAGAAATAAGTGGATGTAGTTGGAAAACCAGCAACTCGCTACACCAAGCAGCAGCAGCTTTGAAGTCCTTCGTAACTTCTGCCGCCTACCCGGAAAGGACAAGTCCGTTTACCTCGTATATGTGCAATTTACGTCATTGGAGTAGTTATGGTACGCTTGCGCCGACGTGCGTAACAGCCCTCGAATGCATTGTGCAGGGTGACAAAAGGTGTTTGAATATGTATTGCAGTGTTGTGCATTTTACGTACACACGGCACACACATGTATTGTATGTATGTATGTATGTGTATTATACAGGTAAAAAATTAACATTCTGAAATTGGCGAGTAACTTTTTCAAACTGCAAACAACTTCAGCCGTACCTTCTATATCCACTAACTAATATAATCCCAGCTAGCGATGCACTGACTTAGCCATCCCCTGTCTTGCGAAGGATGTGAGGTTTGCGAAGTAAATGTGGAGCCCTGCCAGCACATGCTTCAATTCCCAAGGGGCATTTATCCCCTATAACTGGGCCACCTTAAGTTTATCGAAATTCAAGACATTTGTATGATAGATAGACATGCTTAATCCTCCTTTGGGTACCCTTTAGGTCGTGGTTCCTCTGGAAGACCCCTAAAGAGGTCCCTTTAGACCGTGACAAAGCACAGTAGAGCTTCAATTAAGCAACTGTTACAGTATAAGAAAGCGACCATTGCCATTTATGCCAATGACATACCTTTCTGCTCTTAATTTTCTGTAGGTGTGCTAATGTCAGCGGACAAACGGATGAACAAAAAACTTAGTTTAATTATTCTAATTTTAATTTGCTTGTGCTCAAATACTGTTAAGAGTTAGTAAGTTCATTCTATTTTTATGTGAGTGATAACATTTTTGATAATATCGTCGACTTGTTTTATCGTGTTTATGATCTCAAGGCCGAAACAGCTTTCGAAGTAGATATGACACAATACCATCAATAAATAATGAACCGAACAACAGAAGCAGAAAATAGGAACAGTACTATATTTTTTGACAACCTAACCTAATTTTTATGTCGTCCCACGTTTCTCGCCGTCGTTGTTGTCTTTGTACTAGTTGTAAAGGAAGCTTCTACATTAAATCATCACATAGCTAGCTTTGCACGAACGAGTCTTCACAGCTTCGAAAATCCACCACAAGCCATGCCTCCATTTCTTCTTTAGAGAAAACACCAACAACGCTGGCACCCGAAAATACATTATGGAAAATCTTGTATTCTTAACATGCTTATAGCTTTCGCGTGGAATCCGTCATTTGCTGTCAGTACAGCTTCGAATACTGGGCCGCACCTAAAGAACCGTACCAGTCAATTCCATCTAGAAGACCCGTTTGGCTCTAACGACAATGTGGTAACGCGCAATAATCTGGCTAGCTAATTGAAAAATACGCAATGAATTTTCTATAAAACAATGGCCCCAAGTAAGCTGCCCATTTTTTGCAAGAAATGCAAGGAAATCTTCCAGCATATTTTCTGCGTTCTTTGTTGTCCCACATCGGCATACTTCAAGGTTAGGTGCCGTTTCTTCCAGCGGTGACGATCAAGTCTGATTTTTTCATTTGCTTCGTCTATATGAATGCCAAAAGTCTAAGCACGTCTGAGGTTGAGGGCGGCAAGGTCCGTTGGGGTCGAAGGGCTAGGAATAGCACAAAGTATGAGAAGTCCTCATTGTGTCTCTCTCAAAATTGCCAACCTGTAAATCGTTTACCGGATCTGATATGCGACTATATACGGTTGATACAGTTTAACTGGATACAAGTCTGCTGATCGCGACGACAGATAAGCAGTAACAGACGCCTGTAAGCGCTTTGCTTTTGCATAGGTTTCGAAATAAGCACTCTTGCTTGTGGGCATACTGGTTTCACTGAGGAGTAGAGATGAAGGTAAAGGCCGATAATTTTTTCACGGTATAATGAAATTTACACATCTTATATAAAGCATGCGATCTGTGCCGACTTTTTTGTTTGGGTTGCAGGTACGGATAAATACCAACAGGAATGATCTGAGTAAAAACAACAAACAAAAAGAGGTTGTGGTCATAGATTTAGAAATATTTCGACTTATTTACGGTAGAATCGTATTCGAAGAGTTCTGTTTGAGTTGCTTGGCTAATGAAGATAATCTATTTTTTTTTATACCAAAAGAATGAACTAATAGATTATCAGTGAATCTATATATTGATTATCAGTTGTGATACTGTAATAATTATTCATTAATATAAGCGAAGAAAGATTTTTATACTTTTTTTTTTTAATAGAAAAATCAACAATGAATCTTTTGAAGTTCTCGTGCTGTGTTTTTTGAAGGGCAACTTATAATGTGTTTTCTAATTAATTAGGTACATATTATCAATATGCCGATCGCACTATGCCGTTACTATATGGCATCTCTAACGCTGGAAGTTTCTACGTTCGGTACTTCGGTTAAGCATCGCTCTAAACAACTGGTTTCTACTACGGCACGAAATTATGACTAGGATTAGTATGTTTTGAGTTTTGTGTTCGATATCATTACTAGTCCTTGTTTCAGATGGTCAATACTTCGAACCTAGATCATCTCGTTTGTTTCTAGCAGTAGGCAAACACGTTACCGCTGTATTATCACGAAGAAGTAACATCCCTCATCAAGATGACAGTTCATTCAAATCAGCCCTATGTCTTTCCGAAAAGCGATATAGGGAAAAATTGTCTAGCGAGTTCGCTTTAGGTTTTACTATTCCAAAGTTGAGGGTTGAAACATTGTCGCATTTAGGACCCACTGCAAAAAAGTCCCGGGCATTTCGTGACACATTTTCGAATACTGCATGTTCTGCAAAATCTGTATAAAAAAAGTTTACATATTATCTAATGATCGACTTCTAAGTATCGACTTCAAATTATTTGGATATTATGTAGATGAACTTACAAGTACTCCTAAAAAACCTCAAAATAATAAGAATATATTTCGCTATTTATTCATAGTTGATATTTTGAAAAAGATGAACGAGCGCTTCTTTGACATTTCGTGCTTAGCTTGTATGGTATATGTTGATTCGTAATGTCACATGATACAAAGGATTATGCAAATTTTCCAGTAGTTTTTCAAATTTCCATTATTTTTCTTTTTGTTAGCATTGCGAAACACTATTTGTCCCCTTTTGAGCACCTCTTGCCCTTGGAGCTATTCTCTGATATCTCTCTTCATTGCCTCCTCGGGAAGAAGCGTCTGACTGCGAAGAAAATTGGCTTGTGAGCGCGTAAGGTCGTTGTTGTTGTTGTTGCCTGCAAAGGAAAAGTTCGTACGTTGTCCTCTATAAACCTCTCTCGGCATACAAGTCGTTCTTAGGAATTTATCGAACAAATTATTGCTTGCCTCATATGCTAACATCCTCGAGGGGCACCTGGAGTTTAGGCCATGTTCCCGATGCTACATCATGAAATAGCAACTACTCTGAGGGTCTTGCGGAGTCCCCTGCTGTGGAGATGCCGAGAATTGAGGGCGGCTCCCGTTTACCGACATTAGCAAACTAACATACCAAAAGGCTTCATATAACCTATGGTGAGAGTGGAAGCTCGGGTGAACGCAAGTCTAAAGCTCCGTGTTTGTGTCCTGAGACAGTATTTCCAAATCCTGCACTTGGACCCTAACGACTATGCAAGTGCCCACTGTTCCTGAATTCCTATTGATCTCGGTCTACTTGCGTATGGACGAAAAGGAGTCGTCACCGAACAGAATACAATCTTACAATTACCGCAATGGTTGTAATCGTAAACAACGTTGTCAGATTAAACACTGTAGGAGAGAGAAGGTCAGGGTTCACAACGGAAGTGAACGTGATCAAGGCTGTGGTTTTCAGGTGATCAAAGAAACTCGAATGCCTATTGCGTACACAGATGAGGACGTCTTCAACTCCGCTGCTGTTGCACCGCTGGCCATGTACAGTACCTAGGCCAAGATCGAATAAAGTTTTTATGTTGTGGCCGCAGTCGAATAATCTTCTAACGTAAATACTTTTCGATTTGCTGCCTCTTTGAACACTTAATACAAGACAATCTCTCAGATAGTAGGTTCTTTCCACCAAACTAAGCAATACTATTTCGCAGTGATTGCAGTATGAAGTCGTTCGAGTTACGGGGTGGGCATAGAAGCAAAGGAAGAGTCTGGTTCTAATTCAGGAAATGCTTGTCCTTAAAGAGTTATTCCATATAATTCGCCTATGCGAAGAATAAATTCGTTCGATGGTTAAAATTTGAAAATCCGTTTGATCGCGCGTGTCGAAATCCTAGCTTAATGTATACATAACAAAATCTGATATCACATTTATATGTAGACGTGTAGAAACTACCATTTTGTAGGTAATAATACAAACAGACGTTTACTATGGAGTAGTTGAGCTCGAAGCGTTGGCAGATAAGTCGTCGTTGTCGTAATGAACAAGAAAGTTCATAGACAAGCATAAGTGCATTTGCGGAACCTGTACAAATTATAATTGAGTATCAGTAATTTAGGAAAAGGCAGCGCTGTTAGAAAGATATTTCGTTTATTTAAAAGAGACCAAAACAATAAGATACCAAGTGATAAAAAAATATAGAATAACTAATATTTCAGTTTTATGGTTTTATTAGGTGGTTATATCGAACAGGACTTGAGAACTGGACATTTTGAAATAAGGATGGATGATAGAAAAAAACACTTAGAAAATACTATAAAAGTATAATTCGCACCAATTTTTCTATATACCTGTAGGCAGAAACGGGTACTAGCCACTAAAAGATTTAAAAGTTCCTCTATATGTATACATATATATACCTTATAATATGTAGCATATGTATATATATATATATACCTAAATACAACAAGATCTAAAAGAAATAATTCGAAAGCACGAATACTAATACTAAATATTTCATTTGTACATTTTCAGTCGACTGAGTGGATCTCAACCACACTTACGCCCCCATCTTCCCATCACCACAGGCACGAACCACACTTCCATCATTATGGTCATCATGTAGCTTGGATCTCACTGTAAGGTGCTGCAAAGGACGACAGATGATAATGATGAGAAAATCACGCGGCCACGTTGTCAACTATTTACCCTCTCGATCTTCTCTTCAACCTGACACAGTCGCGTCATCTGCTACACGTCCCGTAGTTCGTAGGCCGGCATTCTCCTTCCGACTGATGCGGGCGTCTAGCAGCATAGGAGCGTTGGCCTGTCCCGCCAGTGAAGGATAGCCAGCTAGAACAAAAAGATATGTTCTCGCGATGTCACGCCCATCGCCACTGCTGCCGCCACTGCTCGTTCGAGTGGTGCCGCTCTGGGCGATGTGGCTAATCGTGTATTGCTTTTGTATCTGCTATCTTTGTGTTTCCACTGAGGCGTCTCTAGCTCTGACGTCATCGTCGGCGCCGACAATGGTAACGCGTCACGTATCAGAGCAAACGAATCGCCTCAGCCATCGAGGTAGCCTGTCTAACAACGGCTCCCAGTCGTCAGTGGACTCAGCCTCAAGAGAAACGGCGAGCACCAGGCCGGAGATTCTGCCCGTGCCCACCACGATAGCAAAGTATGTCAACAGTCAGAACGATCGATCGCGAAACAGATCAACTTTATCGGCCATAACTAGCAATGATAATTGGCATCGGCCCCAGTGGATGTGGAGTGAGTATTTGGACGATTCTAGGCCTAATCTTGTCGTCGAAGCCATCCTAAATAGAAAAAAGCAGTTTTCTTCGTCGTCGTTGAATGTTGCAACTGCCGATCATGAAAAGGGTATGCACTACTCACATCATCGATCACGCTCTACTAAAAGGCATTACTATGAAAGGGCATCAAGGGACGGGGTCAGAGAGACAGAGGGTAATTTCAAGTAATTGGAGACGATAGTTCTGCTTCACGTACAATTTCGTACATAGGCTTCAACAGTAGGGTTTCGTTTAACCTCGAGAATCTGACGATATTTTAATGGCACTAATAACCTGACGGAAACAACGCCTAGCATTGTATATTCAACGATGAACATAAGTGAAAAGACCCCCCAAAACACAAAGGCCTTAGGTCCTTCTTATCTATCAGTAATATTTTAAGAACCCACCTCGTGAACCAATAAAGAGTACTTAATTGTATACTAGACAGGCAGGGATGTCCAATAGGTTGATATTTTATTACTCATATCTGAAATGCAGGCCATCGAAATAATCAAGTACGGGGAGTAGCGTTTGGTTCGGCGACTCGTAAACGTACGGACCACCAGCATCGACACAATCGTTTTGACTATGAACATTCAGTAAGGCTAAACCGTTATAACAACCGAAAGGCCACTAGGGAAACCCAAGCTAAAAGAGACGGTAGTACACAACTCCTCGAGAGATCCCGGGACCGGTTTAATAAAGACCCTTTTGTAGTTGAAATCAACAACATTCGAATGGAAGGAAACGCCGAAGTATTCAGCGACCAGTGGGATCAGATCAGCAGCTCTGGCCGTGATAATACTCAAATGAAATCAACGCGCATTGGTGTCACTATGGATACAAATGAGAAGGGTGTAACGAATGATAGCATTCGTAGCAGCGGCAGGAGGTTTGAGGGGACGTTTCGGTGGCATACACCGGAAGACTATCGAGTTCAATCAAATCAGCAACGGCCACAACATCAGCAAGAGGACCATCCATCACAACTGCTGCAGATACAACAGACGCAGGCAGGCGGGGGAGGAGCGTCTAACAGCAAAAAGGGCGTTAAAAAAGGTAAATCGAATGGTACATACGTGCAGTGTCCTAAAATTCGAAGCAATAACAAACAGAATTGTGCTAAGAGACCTGTGTATTGAAAATAACTTGCATAATTGTGATATTTCGGTGGGGTCGCTTGCTACAATATCGTTTTAGAGCGAAAAGCAAAGCTTCATGTTCTTATGTACTATATAAAACATATATATATATATATATATATGTTCAGGCGTAAGAAAAAGGAATGAGAGATTTAACATGGGTACGCCTGTTTTGTCTTGCTTGTATTTCAGGCCAAGGTAGGTTCCGTTTCTCGTGTTCTTGTTCATAGTAGGGATTGCAGAACAAAGAGTCGAATTTTAACATCTATCAATTGCGAACTATAAAAGTAATATCTAATCAGTAGATTATTCCTGCGGAACATTATTTCTATTTAATAACGGAATCGATAGGCATCGCGAACGAACTCTTCACCACTCACTTGCTATGATAACTGATCCCCTCTGGGCTAAAGGATACCTCCTAATACTAGCAACACATTAAGAAGATAATCTTCTCCGACTTGCTAACTAATATATTGCCGTTCAAACCATTCGTCTATTACTAGCTTAAAATTAAACAAACAACGAGAATGGAGAAGAAACTCTGTCTTATTACCGCACTGAGTGCAGTCGGACACGACGGACGATCTCAAAAACTTCACGTGTACTACAATCGTAGAAATGGAACCCAATGTCAAGTAATAAATATCAGTGATGATATGACGCTCTTCTATAAAACGCATGGACATAAGCACCCGTACGCATAAAGACATACATGTGCACATAGAATCTACGTGCAGTCAGTACAAATTATCAACAATTCGATAATAATAAATTCATTCCTGCTTATGGCAGCATTTTCTAGAGATGCTCTATCTCTTTCTATTTTTGACGTTCGTAGCTTCGATCGTGTTCACGGCAGTAGCAGGGGGCGCAGTGAGCCTCCCATGCAGTCTTGCCCCCGTACCGGACGAAGATAATGAGGTCGCCTTGGTTCTTTGGTATAAAGATGATATTTCCGCCCCGCTGTTCACGGTGGACGCCCGAGGCATCGGCGACCTTCAGTCCGCTCGCCAGAGCTCATTGGACCAGCTGAAAGAAAGGGCAAACTTTATTTTGATTTCGTCCCCATCGCACATATCCGCGTCGACAACGGGCTATAGCAACAGCAACTATCGTAGTATATGGCAAATCAGTCAGGCGTCAACGAAACATAGACCGCCATTGCCAGCGTCTGCTGGCGCGCATCCGGGCACTCCAACCACTGGTTTTGCCGCTCACCTACATGTTCAACCTGTTCGAGAATCCGACGAAGGAGAGTACCGATGCCGGGTAGATTTTAAACGAGCCCGCTCGGTCAATACGGTCGTCAATCTTCGTGTAATTGGTGTGTGTCCATTGCTGACGATAATAATGACGGTCACTATTATTATCATTAATTGCCTATACTAATACATGCAGAACAGGTACACTCGACAAGTCTATATAAATCTTGTTAGCAACGCGTTCAAAATAGTTGTTGGATAGTGCATGCCGATATTTTGTGTCTGGGGGCAATCTACACTTGAATGATGGAGTGAAGGGAGCGAGAATGTCTTCTGCATAATGCTAATTTCATGAAGCGCTCCAGAGCCGTCCCGGGCATTGTTATCCACTTGGCTTGCTGCCAAAAATTTAGAGCACGCGTCACCATGCTGGGATTATAGAGGATTAGGTAAAAGCTTTTTAACAAATCTATACTATATATTGTACCGATATAGAATACAAGCAGTAAAAAAAAAAAAAGATTTGTCTGTAATCATTTTCCTTTTCGTAATAATAGTTTCCTTTTTCCTAATATAGTTTCGTTTTCTTCCGCTCCTGTGGCGGGGCTGCTGGTGGTACCTACGTTTTTAAGTTTACGATTGGTTCGAATGATCATTTATTAAAACGAGAGGTTTCGCAAAGTTCGGTTTTAGATCCATTTATATTCATCCTTTGCATGAGGCATGCCGACCTTCCGCATCGAGTGCCGCGGGAACAGATTTCACGCCATTTATTTTATTCGTGCTCATTCACTCTCATGAGACAAGCTCGCAAAAGGTCTCCTAACGCAGGCGTCTGTGACCTTGACGATAAACTGGTTAACGCTGAATGAAGCTATCAATCATGCCGTTGACCGTTTTTTTTTAAGGATGCCGACAACGGAATGTGCCCTAAAATGCTTTACCGATATACCAACTCAACAGAAACCCCAATCAATTTAATGGGAGAGTCCTTTAATTAGGTCTACTTGCACGGCGCCTTGGTTGGACTTTAGAACAAAGACTAAACTGGGCTAACCGTTTCCTTGTGTTGCGTGTAAAATTTCTGCTATAATTGCTATACTAACTAGCCTTTCTACCAAATTTTAACCCAACATAGATTTTTGTCATTTCATAGTTGCACCATTGTCCTCGTACGCTATTGTGGCTTATGGCAAGACATCAGCGATACACAATGTGTTGAGTTCAATCAAACGATCGCAGAAACTACTAGAAATGAATTACCCTATTACTTTTTACCACCCTACAGTTTTATGAACCACAAAGTTGCCGAGATTTACTAAGCATCGTTTGTAGTAACTTGGCGTCCACGCTCATCTTGTTCCTATTACGCATTAGTCGATCCCAGCCTTTCAAGCTGATACTGCGTTGAGGCTGATATTTTTGAAGAACATTTGAATAATTTTTTAGTAATATATATATATATATATATATAATGTATGTGCTTGAATTGAGTTCAACCATGTTAGATAGGGACTGCTGACAAAGTACGCTCGAATCTAATTTATTCCCACATTTTGCGTCTGACAAATTGTTAATTGACGCAGTGCCTCCCGGTGATCCAGTTATTGAGACGCGGTCCGGCGTCATCCTTCGGGAAGGCCTTGCGGGACCGTTTAATGACGGCGACCCATTGACGCTTCATTGTTATACTGGTGATGTGGGTCGGCCCCGCGCAAACCTCGTGTGGGTAGCCCATGACGGGCGGGTAATTGATGACACGTTCTCGTACGAGCATATCGACACGCACCATCATCAAACCGTCGTTGTGCGTAACACACTTGAGATTAACGCCTTGAACCGGGACCATCTGCTAACGACTCTAGCATGCCAAGCGTCCAATAACAATATTACGGCACCGTCACAAACCTCAATTACGCTTGACCTTAACTGTGAGTGGTAATTAGATGCTATGCGAAGAAAAATAGGACGTTAGATATAATTTAAACGAATGCCACCTCTGAGCGTAGTGCTGAAAATTAGATAAAAAAAAAAAAAAAAAAAAAGTAATGTGTTGAAATAAGAACAGATTACTTATAAATAAGCATCGTTATACACGCACTGTTGACTCGAATATTATCTACTTATTATATTTACACATTTACTTCATTAATCACTTGTGTTGATTACGTCTAGTACCGGATTGAAAAAATAATAGCATGTTACCCTGTTGCTAATTTCAGTAAAACCTTTGTATATAAATGTTGAACCTTCTTCGACACAACCACTATCAGCCGGTGCCCCGATTGAGTTCGTATGCTATTCAAGCGGCTCTCGACCACCTGCAGTACTGACATGGTGGAAAGGCGATCAGCAGGTCCAGGCCACCAAAGAGGACTTTTCCAGTGGTAAACAGATGAACGCAACATCTGTCATGCTCCGGAACGTCAAGTACCCTTAATAATCGAGCAAACATTTTGGAAAAAAAAAGCCACAGCATTAATATTCTAATGAAATATAAGAGATGACTATTTCATCTGTGTTATTTTTTTCCTCTCTGTTCAGGCGGGTCAAGTTCAAGTACATCGGTATTGACCTTCACACCCGAGCCGGAAGATGATGGTGCCATTTTGGCTTGCCGGGCTGAAAATCCCGCAATGAACAGCAACGAGGGTGAGCGATTCGGTGGCGGCGAACGTCTTAATAACCGACGCACTACGGCTGCCTTGGAGTATAGCCGAACGCTCGACGTACACTGTGAGTATCATAAAAATAAACATAAAGCATGCTGTCTTCAAAAAATATTCCGAATTTACTGGAGTGGCTATATAGGCCATGTCTGTTCATGGCGTAACCATTTTTATTGAGAAATTTTGTATACTTCGCTACTTTGTAAAAAGTAGCCATATGCTAATAAATATAAAAGTCATAGCAGAGTAAAGTTAGCAACTTGTACACTGCTACAACTAGCTAATGATAAGTATATAAATAAGCAATAGCGCTTTATTACCATCATGACATCATAAACTTTAAGATAGCTAGGGCAAAAGTTAAGAATCACAAAGTTGTACTCTTTACTAATTTTCGACCGAATCGAAAACATGAACATCTTCGATCATCATCCTTTAGTTCGGCGAGTTCTCAAGTTGCCAATAGCCCAGTGGCTGTTACCTTCTTAAGTTAGAAACTCGATAATTTTAATAGGAATAGGATTATGTAATTCAATTCAGTAGATCAGTAGGCCCAGCCTCGGGGCCTATGTTGGTTACAGGCTGCTCGGTGATACTTCTTCCTCATCGCAACCTATCCTGTTTGTTTATTTGTCGGGTGTCTTCGACGACAGATGCACCAAAATTAAAATTGGTCCTTGGTGGTGGCGTACGCTCGGGAGACATTCGAGAGGGTCGCGACGTCTACCTTGAGTGTGAAATTACGGCGAAACCAGCCGCACACGAAATCGTCTGGTATTTCGAGGGCACCACGGAGCTGCATACAGATAAAGACAAAGGTACGTCATGGAACTATAGACTTCACCGGTGTACGGATCCCATAGGCATGTTATTTGTTACTCAGCCAACCGTTTTCGAAGCCGTGAGACCTGTCAGAGTTGCCTGTTGGCAAATGGCACCATGCAAGTCATCTCAGGGCCAAGTTTAATCATTGGTATTTGCAGGAATCATCGTCAGCGGTTCGTCTTTGGTGCTGCAGGCTGTCTCTAGATCTCAGCGAGGATGGTATACGTGTTCGGCTTCGAACCGCGAAGGAACCACAAGAAGCAATCGGCTTTTTCTTCGAGTGAAATGTTAGTGTACCATAGAGTCGTCGTATTACGGGTAGAGTAGAAACTATTGATCAAGATCTTTTCGAGCCCGAACGTAGCCCAGGAACAATGGTGTAAAGTTAGTTCATTTCGCGACTAATTTATTACTAGTTAGTTTATTTTTTATAATTACATCTGGCTAAAAGGTTCCCGTATGCCTTCCAAATCCGTAATAAACGCAACGATATTAAGCATGCAATGAGTCAATCGGAAGAAAGATACAATTGACGGGCACGAACAGAAACATAGGTATAACTAAGTTATATAGCTAACCAAGTAGAAAGCCTTGGTATGTCATGTTAGAGGTCCGGCGAAGAAAAGGGCTAACTATCATAATGAAAAAAGAATGCTATTGATATTGCAAAGATGCCGGAAAAATAAAATATGAAACATGCGTGACTGCAAGGCCATGCGTGCGCATCCTATAGCATCTTCGGTAGCAGTGTCCTAAGGGCCTTAACAAACGAAAGCTGTGAAACAGCCTTGGCTCCTT
The DNA here is from genome assembly GCF_002532875.2 of Varroa jacobsoni. NCBI lineage: Eukaryota > Metazoa > Arthropoda > Arachnida > Mesostigmata > Varroidae > Varroa > Varroa jacobsoni. The sequence continues at coordinate 64,346 of NW_019214588.1, forward strand.
GGTCCAAATAAAAAATAGATATATGTAAATACGCCTTTATATCAACGTTCATGTATCTACACCAATACGCCTTCAATAGCGTATTAATTGAAATTTATTATTAACAGAAATTGAAATGCTCACAAGTCCGGAAAGATCATTTATCTACCAAACAAACGATCTTCATAGCGACATTACTGTCACATACTGTTGAGATCAAGAGGCGATCATTTTGAAGGTTGAGAGCCAGCACGTCTTTCTGCAATTCTGCTTCCGAACTCACCGCCTTCCTTCATAATGTCCCCTCTTGGATAACTAATCGGCATAGCAAATGCTCACAAACTCACTCCAGCCAGAAGGCTGAGCGTTGCATGTGTCCAGCGACCTGATTAAGTGTGTTTACTTGAAGTAGATTTATTTAGAATGGGGGCTTCAGTTCAAAATGCCTCTCTATTTTTTCAAAGCAACAGAAAGGTCATTATTAGATCTAGCCGTCGACGTGTGTTACTATGGGAAAGCTGCTGTCTAGCCAAGACTGTAATGTGTCAGGCTCGGAACAGCATGCAATCGTCCTATAGGTTTGCCCTGTTGCTGCTCGTGCTCCTTACGAAACTTCGAAAGAGGAGAGAGGCTTGGTTGTTGATAGCCAAAACACCGATCTGCACCAAGCTTAATGCAAGAGAGTTGTTTTTTACTGGAAGGTAATGGCGAAGAGAGCTGAAAATAAGACGGCATAGCAATGTCGCGTAATAACGCTATACATGCAGACATAACTAGTTCGCATAGTTAGCCTAGCAGAAGACCCTAATATACCGTTATATCCCATCAACTTACAGTACTCTCGTTAACGTCTTATCAGTGGATAGGATTTATCTGTGTCTAGCAAGCGTCGAAACGACGCTAGTGACGCTCCATTAGGAGTTATTTCAGCAAGGAAAACAACTGATAGGAATAATGAGCCGTAAGTGATTCATCGATGGATCGACGATAGGTTCTTATAGCTTTGCGGCTTTTTCGGTACGTTCCGCTGATGGCTACCGCCATTATATTATATTTCGAAGAAATTATAATTGGTCTGATACTGTAATCCACCTGTTTGAGCCGCTGAAAGAGATCGACGTGGCGTCCTTGTTCGGCTTCCTGTGGGTCGCGTCTGATTGCTCCAGGAGACGCTTTCGACAAATTGATTGATCAAATAAATGTGTTCCGGAGCTGATCTCTTGTGTGTGCGAGCACGAAGTAACATTGCCCTGCCAGACTGCCACCATGTCGAGTCATTTCCGGTTCCGGTTAGACTCGCTAAAGACGACAATGTTATTATCATATTTAGGTTTCTGTTCGGTTTCAAACATCTTAGATCCACAATACTTTTTGTAAGTATCGCAACAGCGCCTTGATCTTGTCAAAAGCAGATTTGCTATGGGAAGCTGACGGAATAAACCATTCCTTCAGCGTCCATTTAGAGGAAGAATTTGGCTTGGACGATCACTTGTACAGTCATTAATACCTAGACCTGTAGCATGATGGTGTCCCCGGTAATACCCACAGTAGTAAAAACTTCTCGACGGCCACGTGCGAATTTGTCTTATTCCCGTGAAACGCCTGCCTTCTTTTGTTGTTACCATTATGTTATAGAGTCCTGTTGTGTTTGTAGGCGTTCAGGAAATACGACATGATCGCAGATCTAACGGGACCAGCGCGAAACTGCATGGGCCCGGTATCCAAGTACGAATTGGTAACAGGTCGTTTCACGCTTTCTCTTATGTTGATTGACAAGCCGGCTATAAAGGTAACATTATTGGGTTTTTGGTCTTACTTGCGTGTACTTTTCGCCTGCTTATGATATCAATGTTTGCTCCATGCGATACAGATGCCCCCCGATGCCGATCGCAGCAACGTCGCGTCTACGGGGTGGATTTATACGAGAGCGCTCGAATTCGGTGCGATGTCGAGGCTGACCCCGAAGAGAACACCCACTTTAGATGGACTTTCAACAATTCGATGGGCAAACGCGCCGAGCTCGACTCACAACCGACCACGGCTTCGCATCGAACGTCAAGGTATCAATTGAATCCCAAAGAGGCCACATTTTATATTTGCTTTTTTGCTTATCCTTATGAGATTTTTTTTTATAAGTTTTTTAGGCTATTGCTTGTTTAGTAGTAGAAAAAAATGGTTGAAATTGAAAGGCTTTTTATTAGTGCGATCAACTAAAAACTTCTATTTTGCAAGAAACATACTGTCTTAGGATATTAGAAGGAACATTTAAAGGTTTTTTTTTCATCAGCTTCAAGATGACAAGTAGACATGAACGGCAAGTAAACTATATCTCGATGTGTCGGCGACAGTGGCTTAGCAGCAGTCTTTAATTGTCTACATGGCACAGGCGTTGTCCAACCCTTGATTTGTGCACCATTTGACACATAATGACATGTTCTTGTTTCAAACGACCTTTGGCAAAGTAAATTTGCCACTTAAAGGTTCAATATGTCGTTGGTTTCGAACCTCCTCTTTTAATTTTCGTTAGTATACGTCCTAATTTATTTTTCAATTTCAACAAGATTTTCATTTTCGCTGTAGTAACTAAGCTCGGTTTTTAAGCTACCACGCATACGATCTGCCTAATGAAACACCTCTTCAGCGCTTATCGATCAGTTTATAACTCGCTCAATTAATTCCTAACGAGCAGCGTACGTTTATGCACTTACTGAATGACTAGCGTAATCAGAACCTATGCTTGCTTCGATGACGGCCGCAGGTCCATGATCAACTATAAGCCTCTGACGGAACAAGACTACGGAGAGCTGTTGTGCTTCGGAGGAAACGAGGTCGGCGAACAAGTGGAGCCGTGTATCATTCACATTGTCGCCACTGCCACGCCAGATCCCCTTGAGAACTGCTCTCAGGTCCGAATTCTTAACGTGCACAAACACAGATGTATATGTACAGGCAATATGTAGAACGGCCCCCAAATAGTGGAAATTGTTCGGCGTAACCATAAACTAATGGCTAAAATTTAGCTAGAAGCAGAGCTGTATCTGCAATCTACACTCTGGCGATAAACAGATGACCACAATGATAGAAAAAAAAATAGCAAAAAAAAAAAAAAACTATCGGTACGACGGAAAACAAAGTCGTTTCCCACATTACAGTGAATGTACATTTACAATTAACAAGTGCTATTATTATTACTATCACTAGTACTATGATTATCATTGTGGTACATAATTGTCAGCGATAAAGTAAGTACACGTCTTACTTTCGGCGTTCAGGTAAACGCGACGGAGAGTAGTCTGACGGTCGAGTGCTTCGAAGGTGCGTGGAACGGCGGCGGAAATGAATTATCCGCACTGTCTTTCGTGGCCGAACTCTACAGAAGCGACGAAAATGACTTAAAGAACGGTGTAGCTTTCGGCCCAATGATTGCTAATGTCACGGTGAAAGGAAGTACCACGTCTGCGTCGACGGGATTACCATCGGTTCCAGTATTCGTGTTTAACGATTTGCCTCGAATCGATGATCACACGTCTATAGCTAGTGGACGTAACGACGTTGGCTATCGAGTACACATTTACGCGCGGAATCACAAGGGTCGAAGCCCGGTTACAACACTTATAGTTCATCTACTAAACCCATCCAAGTACCAAACAAAACGTGAGTATATAGTTCATGATAGCTTTTACTAGTTTGACTGTATTAATTAGTATGAGGCATTTCGCGAACCGTAACCACAGCTGATAGCTTGCAGACTTGCATGTTCTCGTGTTCTACTAGCAGAGCGATGCTTGTCCTAGAAATGTTTCCGCAACAATGAAATCAAACGGTAGAAGACGAGGCTGCATGTCTCAGGTGATTATCAGTGAAAAGGTTTCAATCCCAACCCCAAACCGAAGACATACGGTTTGATTGTCAAATTGTTCGTAGTTTCTATTTATGTATCGCAGTAACGAAGGTCGCTAGCCATCGTGAGCATATTCTAGAATAGCTCTTTAGGTGCAGTGGAGATTTTTTGAACTCTGTAGTAGTCGGGACTTTACTACATCTGGAAACCGTTTTCCCCAATTCTGCAAAGCTCGACTGCAGCCGGCGTTTCTCACTAATGTGGAACTCGTTGATTAGGTAGAAAGGAGAATCGCATTTTTGGCGAACTGGCGCAACGTATTCGTTATTGATGTTGTTACAGAGTCAGCTCGATTAGGTGTTGGCTGGATAGTCAGGCCACTGCTTGGCCTTGTTCTTGTCCTGCTCATTCTGATCACGTTGGGAGGGGTCATATTGTTCGCGGTTCTAAAATACAGCAAATATAAACAACGACATCACGTTCACAATGACGAGCACAAACAAACGCACTCTGAAGACAAAGGTAACAAATCTGAGCAAGCAACATTCTATAACGAAGTAGATAAATTTTTTAAAAAATTTTATTCGTTTTTAGAACTCATTACCTTGCTAGATAATCTGCCCCTTTTCTCATCGCCCTTATTATATTTTATCGTAGTCAATATTTTGTTAATCTTATTCCTTCCATTATATCTATATACTCAATCTAACAAGATAGGGAAAGGACAGATGAGTTAGTCAGCATATCTTATCGTAAAATATACCATAAATTATGTTGCAATCTCCTAATAGTAATAATACACCGTAATATCCTGAAAAGGCTGGCGTAATGTGCCAAACAACAGGACGCATACTTCTACCCTCAAACGCTATGTGAGTACTAAACAGGACAATCTCATCATGCATCTATGATGTCCACTATTAAATGTTTGTTGCTAATTGTAAACTCGTAAAACTTCGATAACGTCAGCTTGGACCAACTCATTCGTAAGTTGTAACGATTGATTCTTTTTTCTAGCTGACACCTTTTTTTTTGGTACAACTAACTACATTTACATGCGAGCACATACGTATGCATAGTATTATTCCGCTACCGCGCTTAATTATAAGTTCCACCATTCACCTCATTGAGACTCTATCGTAAATTATTCCCAGTACAACGAGAGCTACATCGTTTTTTGGAACTGACCGTCCTAATGGGCCTTCTTCATGACCTGTCAGTGGCCCACTTCGATGGCGTGAGCATCGTCACCGAACGTCGGTTGACCGCTCAACTTTATAGCTCTTTGTCTCATACCCCCATCTGTCCTAGCCATTTATTGGCCTTCTGGATATCTGTAGATTTTAAATGTCCAATGGGCACAGGGTTGACCGCTTGCGATTACTGTCTGCCAATTGAAGCACACGGGAGAGGCTATAATCATTATACTAGCTTCAGATTATACTGATATATATTATCTTATTGATAGATGATAGATAATCTTATTCGGTATGAGGACTAATCTGTTTATTTATAAATACTAGTAAATAATTTGTAGCGTCTATTAAGCACATGATTAGTACGAATCGCTAATTTCGAAATTCTGCTTTGCCTTGCCTTCTTTGTTGTCAATTTGTTTGTCATAAATGACAGCACCCGCATCGGAGACGCACAGCACGAGAAGCAAGTGAGTCCTTAAAAATTGGCATTGCCATGACGGGAGTGTTCACTGTTCGCAACGATATAGCCATACAAAGTATTTGAAAACTAAAAAATAAAATGGCGATATAAAGGGGATATAAATGGAAGAGGGGATATAAAGGTGGGTAGATTGAACATGTTCGAAATAACAGATAACAGTGCTAATGTGTTGAAACCAGTGGAAGACGATGGGAAAAGTGACACATAAAAATGACTGTTTTTTTTCTGGCTTGAATTGATTTAGTATAAGATAAAATTCTTACGACCAGAGAATAACATAAAATCGTAACCAAACCCATGAGATAATAATTCACGGCAGTTTAAGCTACTATCAATCAACAATTAACTAGTATCAGCATTATGCTTATTTTCTTTGCGTTTTCATTGCAAACTTTGCTTATACGAGTTTTCATCACTGGGAATTGGATTATGAATCTTGTTTGAGTAGCGGTTTCCACCACTTTTGTTTGTCCACCACTTGTAACTTTGCAATCGAAAACGTGTTCGTTCATAAGATCTTTTAAAATGAATCACGCGAAAACTTATTTCACTAATCTGTTTAGCCATCATAGGACAAATGTAAGCACTGTAAGATATCACATAAAAAAAACAATGAAGAAAAAAAGCAATAAAAACGCTCACACTTTATCCTCGCCCCCCATCCTGTCCACAGAATAAATATACTGCTTGATATATAATTATCACACATGTCGTCATCTTTGCATCACTTGCTCCATTACCTTGACCATGCATTTTCCGTCGTCAAGATCCGCTCTGTCAGTGCTCGAGGCCGAGACGACCGATGCTGACCAATGCAAGGATTCTACCGAAGTCATAGTTCCACTGTCCGATGTTAGCGATAACGGAAGTAATAACCGTTGTGACAGCGTTGTACTCCGGACGCATTCGAATCTTGTCGGAACAGCTGAGAGTGCAGACGACATCGTTACGGCCGACTCTGTACTTATCCAACCCGATATTATTCAACGTCAGCAGATGCCACCGCCACTATCAACTACGCCGGGACTGGATTCACAGCAGTGCGGAATTTTCGGCATTATGTCAACCCTTTCGGTGACAAGAACATCAACCGACAAAATCACCAGATCCGATTCTCAAGTACTATCAGGAGACATCTATCGGCATCGGCTAGCTAATGGAAAGAGTAAGAAGGCTGGCAGTGGATCGAATCTCAGTCACGCCCTGACAACCGTAACCGAGTTACGGGAAGACGACCGATTAACGGTACCATTTGGTCATAATTTGTTTTCTGTGAATATTTCCATCTTTGTTATGCTGGGCAGGAAAGTCTTGCAAAGATATCAGGTCGCCAAAATTTTCAATGATAGAGTCCTGTAAAAAGTTGCAGTAGTGCTCATAACAGTGAACTATGGTATGTGCAGGATTTTCGCGCGTACTTCTAGTTTATTTTGCATGATTTTTTGAATTTCAAGTTATCCTGTTTTACTAAGTAACACATTTTCCATACAGGCGCCCCACCAAGCAGCCCAGCTCGGGGTCTACGCTACGCTCCATTTATATTCCTCTCAGCCCGGCTTCGGCGTCAACGATTTAGGCAATTGCGGCAGTCTCAACATGGACTGTCCTATCGTCCAACCGACGAATCTACGGGTATCTCCGCTTTGCCAACAAGCGCATAACAGCTCATCCGTCAGCAATATCGTTGAACATCAGCGTTCACCAGTAGCTACCCCGATAGTTACTCAAAGCGGCGATTCCCTTTGGACCCAGCCGAACGAACCCTTCATTCCCAGCGTAAAATCCCCTTCGATTATCGGATCTAACCTGTCGTCAAATCTGTTACATAACGACCCGAGTTTGATCGCTATAACAACGGATATCGTCGGCACCGATTTTGACGACGGCGGCTTTATCGTTATCGGCAGTAAAAATTCAGCGACCGGTCGAACGGCTCAGGAGCGTTGGAAACAGCAAGAACCCTCCGGGCACACAGAACTTTTACCCCCGCAGTCCAGAGTTTCACCATTGTTACCAAATAATTATACATCGGGACAATTTAAATTCACTGGAGTAACATCGGATTCACTTGATGGTTTAAATGCGGGCTGTGGCGATCACGCGCCAAATGAAACTATCGTGTTCTCACAAAAATTTCATTTCCGTAGACAACTGCCGTTAACGGAAGGCGGTATTACTACACAGCTGCACCATGATGCCCGTCAACAGCAGAAACCCAACGGTAATTCTGTTGAGAGCACTGTATAACACTGGGACAGCAAAACGAAGTGCGTGCTTCTGTGACGCTGCATTGATCGTCTTTGTCGAGCTAACTTAAGAGCGTTTAGTGAAGCCTGACGTAGACACACTTCGTTTCGTGCTGAAGATAATTGCCAGCTGTCGGAAGCGGCAATGGTTGGTGAAAACAGCACCAAACGTAAAAATTCACACCTTTAAAACGGTATACGCGCGATACCTGTTTGAGCGGATATAACGGATGTGGTGTGAGTTGACGAAACGAGAAGCGGCGGTATCGGATTTGGATACTTGGAAGTACCTAGAGAAAGGAATCACAGTGAACTCATGCGGACGACAGGTAACGTAAACCTTAAACATAACAGGCCCATAACGAAAGAATCATACCGAACGGCCAAGTGTGGAGTTCGTATCAGAAGAGGATTCGAAACGCGACCAGCGATCTCCATGTTGAGAAAGGTTTTGCTGTTATTTTCTATTGGAAATTGAGGTGTAGGATGCGATCGACAAAATACGAATGTGTATCTGTGCGGGTGTAAGGGCTACGAACGGCTGCACTTTTGTTGTATAGACAATTATTATATTAAGTAGTAAGCGGCGTAATTGGCACCGTTTAACTTTATCGAATGAGCATATCTAGAGGGAATAAAAGACCCTAATGGCTGACGATTTTTTTTCTCCAAGTGCAACGAAAACAGGATCTTAGTTTCCTAAATAATTGAATAGGATTTGTTCAGTATTTAACTTGTTATGACAAAGCGAATGATGCTCGTTTTTACCGTGAACAACAAGATATGTTTATACAAATACTGAAATTGTTTTTAAGAAGAACATGTAATCAGCATACCAACATTGTCGAAGGACATACCCTCTTAGCTAGCCGTTTCATCGAAATGCTTCGTTCAAAACAGTGGTTTAATCTATTGTTGTTAGCTTAGTTTACAATGGTATATATACATAAGTATAAATCGTAGTAGAGGAAAGTATGTAATGAGCAAGTTGTAATATAAATAAAACAAAAAAAAAACACTGCGGAAATATTCAAATATATCAAACAGACGCAGGGCAAAAGACTAAGAAGGTCACCCAATTAACGTAAACCTGAATCGGCTGATCAGCGTCAACTCAAAAATAAAGCAAGGTTCTATTCAGCCGAAAAACAAAATCGCTCGCGATGCATCTTCATTACAAAGTATGGGATCCAAGCGAGCGTTGTAGATCATCTACCTGCAGATATACGTTGTCGCAGGTAGATATGGCTCGCGAATACGTTGAAAGTATATGTAATAGTTACAAGATCGACAATGCTCCTATTCGGGGTCGGTGTGAGTACGGAACAGAAGCAGGAGTAAAGAAAATTATTGACGAAGTACGAACAATACCATGTAAATGATGTATTTTAAGACTTATTTGTATGAAATAGAATGGTCGAATAATCCAAAAATGAACGAGAAAAGAATGCAACTAAACTATATAAAAGCGAAGGAAAGCAAAAGGTCAATAATTGTGGAAAACAGTACGCTATAGATCAGAAGCAAAAAGACACAAAGCAACAGAAGTGGAAGCATATGGAACTATAAGAGGTAAAGATTGTAAAACAAATATCGTCAGATTGAAAATAAATTCTATTCGAAATTTCGACAAAAACAAACGGCAACGCCAAAAGCTAGACATATTTTTCGTCTCCTCAGTCACTATGAGAGGTCATAATTTAATTCTGGAAATTGCGTAGAGTCGAGCCACACGTTTGGGTCGGGACCGATTCTACTTCGTGTGAACAGAAAGCGCTTACCCAGCTTAAATTTGCTTAATAAAAAATTAAAATAGCAACTTAAGTAGTTCTGGCATATGCTTTATTTAGTATAAACTTATTCTACAGTGGACATTCACAACAGCGATAGATAGGATCAGTCTGATCCACCAACATCACATTCTATCGGTGGTAACCGCTGTTAGTTACAATTGTTTATATCTACCAGCTGATACACAAAAACTTGAACAAGTTGTATATCAGCTGCTAGTCATGATTTGTCATGAACGGATGAATGGCAAGTCTTACTATAAAACATTATTCTTGTGTAAGCGGAACAGCCTCATCGTGTAAGTTGCTCTCTCAGATTTAGTAAGTTTCTTTTATCGTACTTTTCAGTGGTATATATATATATATATATATATATGTATATATATATATATATATATATATATATATATATATTTATATAGAGACGGGTGCTCCGTCTGAATCCGGTCTGTATTTCAGCGTAATGTTCGCTGTGCAGGGGTAATGGGTCCATCGGCTACATTAGCTGTCAACAAAAAGGCAGTTCCTAAAGTATGTAAAAGAGCAAAACAATAAGTCCATCATGACGGAAGGCACTGCTACAATTTGACCGAAGATCAGCTATTATCGAAAACGTAATATTTCGCGTCTCCGGACGAACCCTACTAAGATATAAAAAAAAAACTACTTTTTTGGCCCGAGGTTCATTTGGGTCGTCATTCATCGTCAGTTCTCATGTGGCTTCTGAACAAATCATAAAAATTATTAAGAAAACAATCTTTGGTTTTTCGATGCAAAAATTAGCAACCTTTTTTTAGGTAGAAAAATATCATTTTTCAATTGGGTCGTCACACAAATTTCAACGGTTGGTCTCCTTGGACTTTTTTGTGCCTTGAACTTTTTCTCGTGATATCCTCTTAAAATTCTCTTTCTTTAAAATTTTCATATACAGCGTAGTGATACCTTGCAATATGGTTTGATGCATGGTTTCTCCCAAAAAGTTATTTGCAGATTTAAAAAGATTGATTTGAAAAAGGTATCGAACTCGAATTGAAGTTGTAATTACTGTAGATGATGAAAGGAAATATGAACGTTAGGAATGACATTTCTGCTGCGTGCAGAAAATCCCTGAGTTATCTCTTTATGTCCTTCTTCTTGTTACATATTAGACGAAACACCATGTATATCCGAAATCAACTCACGCGATTTCTATGGTTTTTGTGTGCAGCTTGACGTGCTAAGAGTACGGTACAATAAGAACGACACGAATGAGAAAAATTGGTTTTTCTCTAAAATATCTACAAAACCTCCACAGAACCCCGAATGTGAGCTGGGAAAGAAATTACGCCTTTGTCTTTTGAACAAGAGCTGAAAGGTTACTCATTTGTTTAAGCTCTACGCATCAGGTCCGAATTTGCATTTTCCCAAGCGATTAGGTCTGTTCACGTCCTTTTATGGAGTCTACTACGGTGTACATGGTTGGCTTTAGAGTTGAGTGATGAATGTTCGAAAAATCTTATCAATCATTTCCACATCTTTAATCGTCTGGATTTTCAGGAGATTTTATAAAATTTCGAAAATTGGCCTTATTCTATCTGTAACGCATAATAACTGTAAAACAACGGCAGAAGATAAACGATATTCCAGTGACATCTCAATCGAAAGGGGAGCACAAGATAATTAGAAGCGAGTTATAAGACATCTGTAATATGTGATTTAGTTTAACTGAATAGTCGAAGTTACGTATCAAAGTTACTATAGCATTGCGGTCGAATCGTCAGAACAAGACGTTTACATCTTATCGATACGATAAATTTTCTCCAGTGGACTTTCAAAATTTCAGTGATATTGCAAAACAGATGGTGGTAACAGGAAGAGCAGCAGGTTTAGAGAACAACTACAACGAGTCCGGGTTGAGAGAATGAATAGATAAAGTGCAGGAATGATCTCGCCTTAGCAGGAAACAGAACTCGTAAACAACGGACACTAGGTTAGTGATGATAGCAATAAAGTTCGTAAGCCTTAATGTTCATGGTAAATTTTGTGCGTCTGCGGCGCTGTTCGTTATCGCACAGGTCGAACAGATATCGCCATTAAGTTCTGATACTTGCACCGATATCGGCTACGTAGAAATGAATACTAATACGAGTGGATGGCTTTCCATTGTGAATAGGTGAACGCTGTTGAAATACCCACATTCACCTGATCGGTAGAACGGCTTCTAGATCTAACGAATGCTATGAGATATCAAGCAGTTCACTAAAGGACTATCGCTGAGAGCGGCTGATGAAAAAACCTAGTAAATATTGTATAGCAATCGCGAAATGTTACCCTTTGTATGATTGATTCGAGCGGGGTTATGTGTGCAGTTGGTCTTCACTGGTGCATTGACTGCGTTCAATCATCATTACAACGACTAAGTTCCTCTATTGACGTCCATTCTCCGGCCCATACAGCAGCTTACAGATGTATGAAGTTCACTGGTTATTTTGTTGCCCCTTTTTGATTTAGTTTGCTGCCCTCAAGTGTTTACTAGTACAACAACGTGCTCACCGACTAACAGATGCCGCCCTTAATCCACTTAGCTGAATTATTTTTTCGCATCTCCTGTCCCTTGACCCGGCTTGGACCTATATCGCCATATGGATTGTGATGATGATCGTGGTATTCTGCTGGGACTCGTAGGACCCCATTGGAATTCGTGAGACTCCGCTGTGACTCACAACACTCGCCGGGACCCGTGCGTAACGCTGCTTTCGCTACGGCATCTGATTTAATTATTAAGACGAATAGCAACGTTGTGTCAGAGCCTAGGACGTCTCTCTCAGATGTCGTCTAGAGCCGTACATTCTACCAGCGAACTAAACTTAAACGACTATAGCGATGATGCGATTTGTAATCAGGGATTCGCTAAAAGCTTTCTGTTTGCTTCCATTGAATGATGTTGTGATTGTTCGCGTAAGATCCGTTCGCCTGATTTGATTCCCTTGGGTCCCATGAAAGCTCAATAGTAAGCACGCAGATACACGTACGCATCACATATTGGATGGGGCAAGAGTTCTAAAGTTCAAATGTACACGGTACGTTTGTATGTAGATATTATTCTGTTGAATACAAAGAGTAGTGACGCTAATAAAAGTGTCAACGAAAGAAAGGCAGAAGAAGTCCTCTGATGATGATCTGGATCCGGTTTAGGTGCCCGAAAAACAAATCAAATTAGTCCTCTGTTGCAAGTATGAATAACTTCTCTGGAGATTCCTAACGGCGCAAGTTGTCAGGCACCCCGTTGAACGTCGGTCGGTCAAGAAGCGTGTTCTCAGGATATCGACTGATGGGTCCTGTTGCTCTGCGGATTGAGTGATTATTGAATACTCATTCATTTTTCACTTAAATTTCAATATTGTCTGACAGAAAGATATCAACGCTGTTCCGCCCATGTACATGTGTTAAGCAAAAGATATCGAGGTACAGTATGATTACTAATATAGTACACTGTATTTGTACACTTGGTACGATGGTTGTCATTTTCAAAAATCTTATAATAGGTAATTCTAAGCGATTAACTTAATTCATGCCCACATGTACGTTCTTAGGCTAATATACGTGCGTCAGCGGTAACTGCTACACTAACTTTACTCAAATACAGGGTACTAATTTGCATTTCTTACATGTTATAGTAATACTGGCAAGTCGTCCTACTTTCAATTGTTCAGGTTAAACCTTTTGCGCAAAGTTCCTATGTGTTTGATAATTCAAAAATTCAATTATCTTACTTTTTTTTCAAAATTAATATCACAATATCTAGAAATAGTTACCGGCGTCGATGGGTCCTGAAACGCTAAAGGAGGTCGAAGGGTTGACAAGTCGAGTAAACTTTGTGCGGGGATACCAAGGAGATTTCCCTAAGCAACTAAGATATAAAATCAATTTTAAAGAAACCTATTCGCTTAATACGTACGTCTATAATGGTGCTTTATAATTTCAAAGTATCGATCCGTTGCTAGCCGGGCCGTATTAAGCAAACTCGTCACGCAGGAGTCGCTGTGCCAACGTAACGTAAGCTTTCCTTTGTCGAGGCTCTCGCTGACAGGAAATCTTAATGCAGAATCATCAAGTTATAACTAAAAGCGCCATAATCAGCACATAACATAATCATAACACGTCAGCGGGCGTAAGCACCGCCAAGTCAGGGCCGCTTGCAGTTTGCAGCAGAATGAAACGCTCCATAACGGTTTAGGTAAATAGGCGGTAAAGCTGACGAACCGCGAAGCAACCCAGTTTTAAAAGCAAATCTCGATCGATCCATCGAGTAGCCTGCTTCGAGTAACGAACGTCTCTAAATATACCCGTATATTCGTAGGTCTTGAGGTACCTTCGATGCTAAGAGCCCCGACGCCCCAGTAGGATCGCTTTAAGGGTTAGAGATATGAGTTTGTTTAGGTAAAGAAAGGCGGCGTGGGGATCACGTGGTACTGAAACTAGTTCACAGAATTTTTGTTCCGGTGTATACGAATAATATTCCCCTAGATTTAACAATCACTTGAAAATGCCGTGACACAGATTTTGGAACTACATTTTTTTTTGCCAAAACCCAAGTTGTTAGGTAAAAATAATGACAAAAGCAAAATTATATTGCACAAATGATTATGCACTATAATTATTGTACTATTATTATAACATGATCACTGTTCTTCATTTTGAAGAAAGTTATTTACACTTCTATTGTATATTATTCAATCTATTTCCTGTTCGCTGGCTTAAAATCTTACCGAGCTAAGGGACCCGATATCGCGACTGGCAAATTAATTGGATTCGAAACTGGTCTACCAGATTCGTTTGAATTTATAACAGTGGTCTTAGCGGACAGCATAGCACTCTGACAGCGACAGAAAACAAAACAAGAGGGATCCGATGGTACTTTATAGTCTGTGATCTTTATTTACACTACAGGCTTAGTGGCATGGTCGTTAATAGAGACTGATTCGAAGATCTAGTTGCTTTTCTGCTACGATTGTATTTTTTAGGTTCTCACGAATGTATTGATCGTTTTTCTAGCAAAATGGCTTTAAAGTCACAATCTCAGGTAGTATAAGTCGTGTCGGATGTTCGCTGTCGGATATTGTTAGATTGCCTGTGTTTAGGTTTAAGATCTAACGTCTTGAAGATAAGCGATTTTATCACGGTAAGAACATAAATGCTGTCCAAACTCATAGTAAATGGCTGCGGTTTGTTGTCAAAATACGTTACTGAAAAAAAAAAAAAAAAAAAACTAAAACTACGCAAAAATGATTCTCTTGTTCCCTTTACGGAAACGACGACGTAGATGTTCTTCGCGGCGGACAAGCAGTCGCGGAAAGCTCTTGAAGTTGACGTGAGGGTTGTGTAAGACTAACAGCTGAGTAGCCATGATATCGCTAAGAAGCTAATCACACACATGCAAACCATCTGAAGGAAACTGGCTACAAGGAGAGCTCGATGTTTAACCTCAGTAAGAATTGACGTGAAACAATCCAAACAGCTATATCTCTATATTCAACATGAAATCCTGTGGAAATGTAGCAAAATTTAGCTATTTCTACAGCAGTTGGTCACGAATGATGAAATGTGAATGACATATGGCAATAATTTACAAATAATAAAAATTGTCCTTTACGATCTGTGAAAAAAAATCAGATTGACGCCAAAAATAAATAATTCGATATGTTTGCTACGAGTGCAGAAAATTGTATATTACGAATGCAGAATGATTAATTCGTGCCTCTACTGTCAGCTACTAACAGACTATTAAGAAAAAATCATCTATCAATGCAAAATCGAGTACAGTTTTATATCAACAAACGTTGGGATAGTTAAGGTGGAACATGATGATGTATCGACCGTATGTATAGCTTGGATCTCGCACAATTGTACAATGATCTATTACGGTCTTTAAATAACATCCTCAATGGTGGTCCTTTGGTTTCAATAGAGAGATGCAAAACTCGCTCGGGACAGGGAAAAGGCTTCAAAAAAAAAAGCTTCATGAGTCATATGGATTCGAATGAAGTGTTCAGCTGTTGCAATATCTATGACATACGACTCACAGAGTCATCTCAATAGCGTCATTGGTAGATAGACGCGGTGGTAAGCGTTCCGATGAAGATCAATTATCGCTAGTATACAGACGAACAGATAGATGAAAACGCTTGCATAGTGCAGGATAGTAACTGCGGCACCCAACGGACAAGCTGACCATTTTATTCGAAAGAAAAATATTATTTCTAAGTAAGTATTAAAATAAACTATTTTCTACTTGACTTAGACAGCACAATACGAAATACTATAATATTTAGATAGGCACCAGATTGTAACACTTTGTCTATTTAAAGAAATTTTAGAGATCGATTTGGTGCTAGGTCGTATCCCTTCGCCTTTTCACGGCAGTCAAAGTTCTGTTCCCATGGCAATATTGTCACGCTGCGAGTCCAGTTGCTTAACGGTGGAAGTTACAGAGAAGTTACGTATATTTGAAACTGAGTGATCTGGTTAATATTCTTTGCTTTACGCCATTAATAGAAACCCCTTTTTATACACAAACAAACATACTCTGAATTAAGCGTTCTATAGTGGACTTAGGTTAGATTAATATCGATCTTTTAAAAGTCCAAAAAGGTCGAATTCTTATTCCGAAAAGAACTAGTCGTCTATTTGTTATAGGACACTTGGAAGTTGAGGTTTGCTAAGCACACCTCGAAGCTACGTTTAACTGATATGCGTTGCAAAATCCTAGTCCAGATTTTCGAGGAAAGCTCTGTTAACTTGTCCTATCGGGCAGGGTTAATGCCAGTCCAATAGAAGGTGGATGGGCCGTGTTCTAAATGGGTTTACTGAAGCTGGTACCATTCAAACTATTTACGTGTTCTCAAATGTGACGCACCCCAGCGCCTATCAACAACGCGGACATTCACCGATGTATTAAATTAGCTTTATTTGTATATCTCGTACTTGTTCCGCGCGTACTTATATATATGCCTTCTGTATTCGTACACATATATACGAGAGGGAAAAGGGAGTACAAGTCTCACTGAAATTCTCGATATATGTGAACCACTCACTAGGACAGATTCTATGCGACGAATTAGGTAAGGCCACATTTCTTAGTACAAATGAAACAATTCACTTCAAGGCCTAAATCAATGACTCCCACCGGGTATACAAACGCCGGCAACAGCAGCTACGGATGAAGTACAAAATACAGCAACGGAACCTGTTGCACTATCGCCAGTTATGTTTACCTGCTTTGTCTGCCTCGAGCGTACGGGCGGGGGACAAATGAAGACGATTTTGGCAGACAATGCGACGAGTCCGTAGGTTCATCCCAGATGGGCGCTTGGGGTACCGTGTGTGAGCGGGAATTGGGCTGCACTACACTATTGCAACAGCCGTTGGACGGGTTGAAGCCATCGTCATTATATCATATGGACAGATATATGTCCATAAGTAAGGTAGCAAGCTGTCAAAAGATTTTTCCCAATTCTATATGTAAAATTGTTGGCATGCCGAACTTCTTTCTGAAGTCCAATGATCGTCAATAAAACTGGTTCGAAAAACGTTCAGCGACGGCCAGATAAAATGGCTTTACTTACGAAAGACAAATAGAACTGAACGTGTAGTCTTACGTATCTTTGACGATCTAGATAATAAGAAATGGCGTTACACGTCAAGCGGTTATTACGGCCTGTTGCTATTTCGTTACGAACTTAACATAAAGCACGACACACTTCGGAGTAACTAACCTGAACGTTTGAAGGCATCTATCTGAAAGGCATTATCTTCTACATTATTGAGATTTTGTAATATTATTCTTACTTACAAATGAGGTAGACACTTACGCGCGCGATATACGGTGGATTGTGGTAATTTTCTGGCTGAGTGTCACACCTCGGCCTACCTCTATGAGTTAAATCTATATCGAGTCGTCCGTAAGACTTGTCAACTGAATTCTCAACAGAATGATTGGATAAAACGAAATACGTCGAGGCAAAGACCACAAATCCATACCATAGGATCGTTGAACTGTAGCTAGGATAGCGACGCGGACGGCAAGCGGTGGAAACATACAAGTCACAATTCTGTATTATAATACTTGACGTACTTACAAAAAGAATGGAGGATTGGTAACTTTGACAAACATAAAATCGATATCAAATATCGAGATTAAACCTTTTTTTTTTTTTAATCGTATTTTCCACATTCAGAGGGTCGCTTCGTAGATGAGAGTCGAGTGACTGCAGCTAATCGCGGGCGGCCAACAGCCTGTAGCTGGCAACGATTCATTGTTAGAAGCTCATTCGAAATTGAATGGTTCGTGGAGTAACACTGACAGTTACGCGATCGAACGCTCTATAAAAGCGGTCTTAATGGTGCGCATAACTATCCCGTACGATAATAAATAAACTCTAACAGTGGGTTCTCGTTTCGGTCCGGGTGCAAGAAGCAGTCAGACCAGTGCAATAAAAAGGCTATATTATAAAGGAAGAAAGCCTTGTAACCCTTAGCTTGCCTTAAGGTTGATTATTTCAGGTTATCCGCCGTGTTCTGGCCTCATATTCGCCTTTAATACGAACGTATCATAAGGACAAAAGTGCTTGGGCTGCAATTAGGCTAATGCGCAACTGTGCTTAAATATGAAAGCGTCAATTTATGCACGCGACCTGTAGAGGCCCCTGATAGCTGTTACGTCTGTATATATATTAGCTGAAGTTTTTTCTATCTGCTTTAGAGCTAGAAGTATCGTTCCGCGACCAGAGGATTTTTACGTCATTGGGGGGCCTAATATTGCTATGCGTGTATAGCCAATGCTGTAGCTTGAAAGGCCCAACTTATAGCTCGAAGTGCTGCGTGTAGTTGTCAGAACATAACTAAGTGACCCCTAATTTTGTACATGAGAAGATTATGCCTGGTGAATGAGTCCCTATCGCTTAAAAGCTTTTGACAATTTTGTCCTATTCGCTCATGCCTCCGTATTCGTGCGATAGCAACCTATTAGACCTCCCGATTCGAAATCAAGTGGTCCACATCTGCAACAGTTCGAAGCGATACTTAATCGAGGCGGCAAAACTGAACGGGAGACTCAAGACATTAAGTTTGATTTTTGTCTAACACAGTCGGCCCAGATTTAACTTAGTCTCATTTCGATAGCGTAGGTCAAAAATTCGTGTAAATGAAAGTATGGACAATAGTCCTTTTTACTTTTTGGCTAGAAATATTCGTCCTAAACACAGAATAAGGCAAGGTTAGTTCTATTTTTGGAGATAAGAAAAGGTGTTGCAGACAGTCGCTACGAGAGATGCGATAAAGGGCGCATATTTATCATTAACCCATCTCTACGTTTTCTTAAACTGACAAGTAATTAGCATTGCTTCAGATAGTACAGATGGCTCTTTCCAGCACAAAACTATCGAGTCGTTCCCTTACAAGGATAAATCACTATGAGAATGGAGGGAGGACGTTCGGAGAAAGAAGTCAAACGAGACTGGGTCCGATTAATCCAACAAGAAATACAATTAAAAAAAATCATATTTCACATCGTAATGTTGCCAGAAACTAAAATGTCTTAGGATTTTCCATTAACATTATATTTTGTTGATGCAGGTTTTTTCAGCGCCCCTTTCGACTCCACCGAAGGAATTGCTTTACCATAAAAGGTAACTATAAGCAATGGGTGTTGGGAGCCTCAGGAGATTTTAATTGTATTTCAACGGATTTAGACATTTTTACAAGGTCAATAGTCTCAGCCATGGTCCGTTTCGAAATGTCTCCCAGTTCAACTCCAGAAACGCTGGCAAATCAATCATGGTAGGGAAAGTTGATTGTTTTGACTCGGTAGCTCACTCGGTAGTTCCTATAAACGGAATATAAGTCCGAATCGCTGGATTCTATGTTTGTCACAGCCAGAATGGCTTTCTTGGCTCATCTATTGAATTTTATTTTTAACGTTTTTACTACAACTAATCGTTCCCAAAAGAAACTAGGGACTCAAGTGGAAGTATTTGTCAGACTGTGTTTACTGTTGGTAAGCAGAGCTTTTACAATATGGGCACAATCGCGGCAATGCAGTTAAACAAAGTACTTCGTTCTATGTGACGCTACAAAAAACGGTGAATCTCATTTAGTTTGAACCTCTCATTGAACACTAGCTTAAGCCTGTTAGATCTATTTCTGTGTGGTGACATTTTTGATTTGTACTTTTTCGGTCATCTATATAAGCTACCGTTTTTTCGCGCGTGAGTTTTTCGCGTGCAAGTTTGTACGGAAGTTACGTTTAATCCGTAACGGACAACTGTTCCATTGGTCATTTCGCACAGCCTTCGTGGCGAGCATTTTAATTGTCTGCACAAATGTTCATATAGTTTGTTCAGCTGTAGCTGACTAACTAATATATTCATTTGTATCTGATTGAATTTTTAATAAATTGGCTTAACCCAATATAAAGCCAGACAGGTGCTAAGGTGGTCCTTTCTGCATGACATGATGGGTACTTCTAAAAACAACAAAAAAACACTAATAACGAAATCATGCAAGCATTTATTAGAAATTGATGTTTGTCATGTCAAGGCTGTCCTCAATTCTTTACTCGATAGAATTTATCGAACGATATAACGCACAACTTTTAGAATGCCTCAAGCGAAGTAAGCTATTTGGAAATAGTCAAGTCAAACGAAGGCATAATCGTCAGACGCCGATAAGTGAAATCGAGGAAAAACAAGATCTAATTCGGTTACCGAATTGGATAAAAATACTTATTTTGTCAGTCAAATTAGAAGATATTCTATAGAAATGTTGTCTCAAGTGTTTCCCATCATGGCTTAAACTCGGCTTAAACCCTCTCACGCACAATGACCCATGTCATTGAGCGTGAGAGGGGTGTCATGGCAACACAGGTATCAACCATAGCTAATAACACGTTATCACAGAAGACGTACATGAAACGCGTAAAAAAAAAACATGTACAGGGCGAACTTATAAGGTAAAGTAGAGTTATTTCCAAAATCGTATATCATCTGAAGGATCGTTGAATGTTAGAAAGCTCTCTAATACAAGTGGTGACTGCGTTAGAAAATGGTATAGTTTTCTGTTTACGAGAAAAGAAAGCTGAATATTGTCATTATTCTTCTTCTCTATCTTTCTCAGTCTGTCGTAGAGAAGCTGTTCAAAGGACTTACGTACGTCAAACGAATCGAGGCTTTTTGCGGACTCGTTCCGAAATGGCCTTTACGATTCTTGTAATTAATTCTATCCACAGAAATGGTCGGCAAAAATCGATTGGGGCTCTAGATGATTAAAAAACATAACAGAAAGCTGAGTTTCCGATGCATGAAACGAATTTCAAAGAATGCCCCCCCAAAAACATCACAAAAGCCTATTTAATTACTAATGTAATGTCTGGACTCCCGCGCATTGTATTTTGGTCGCGTACGTAGTGCAAGCTAGCGGCTTATAGCATGCTTTTTATCTCGCCACAGCAAAATTGCATTGAACATAAAATCCATGTTACTATTTTTTTTTTTTTTTTAGCGAATTTGAATAATTACTAATCGATTGCTTTGACGATCCAGTCTGTTTGTCGTTTAACGTACTGTATACCGTCGCAACTACTTAATGACCACCCTTTGATTCAACGTTCTCACAGAAGGCTCTGAAGACAGCTTTGAAAGCCATGTGTTCTTGGCAATGCAAAGCAGATTTAAGTGAGCCGACCCACTTCTATATAATGGAACTCGGCTGAGCCAAGCGCAAAGTATGGCAATAAATGCCGTATCCGGTTGCGGTGTAAACATCCCTTTCAATGACGATTCGCGCGGTGAACTATATCGAGACTGTTGTAATAGCTTTGATCCCTCGTAGTTCCCATATCGGTCACTCGTGGTTGTACTTGAAGGTGTCATGAACGGTCTGAATGTATCCACTAGGTCCCCTTTTCGCCGGCGGTCTTCTCGTAAGAACTTTGCACACCGTATACTATTAGATCCCAGCCTAATAATCATTTCAGTACACGGGGTAGCCATTTTAGTTGATCTCTTCAATTTTCTCCTTGGATTATTTTGGCTACTTTGAGACAAATTAACGACACATTCAAATTTTTTTTATGTGTATTTAACTGTTCAGATACTGATAGTTCTTAGGTCATTACCGCTGGCAGAGGTGCTGAACTCCGCCTGACACTGCAAATAGCCGTATATTTTCTGACGCATTTTGACGAAGTGGAATTCAAATCACTCGTCTCAGAAGTCTCACTTCTAATTGTACTTCGTCTGATTACCTTTATGGCTACAGCCTGGTCGTATAGTGAAATCTCTGAAAACTCAGACAGAGTGTCAGAACTGATAGGCATGTAGTTCCGTGAATTAGTAATTGGCGGATGACCGTAGGGCTTCGTCTCTCGTCCCAAACATGGCGAGGGCCAAAGTTGTCGTTTACTATGAAGATGGCATCCAAGTCCGCCATCTCTGAGAGGCAGAAACTTCAGTAAATCGCACGTTAACTGAAGTGCCTGTGTTTCAGTTCGGTGAGTGCGTCATTGGACCATAGCTTATGCATACAACCAGAAGTTCGTAGGAGTATGGCGGAACAGTATACGGAATAAATATGTGGCTTTGAATGGAAAACTCGACGAGTTGTCCACGTTTGAATGTGATATGCCGACCCTCTTCGTAGAAAACACCACATATAATGCGGTCCCTTCTTGGTCTGTAGGACAATAAATTACTGTTACCTTGCTATTCTGCATGGCCACGCCGATGTGACAAAGCATCCTCAATTCAGGCGTGCCGCTTATTTCTCTTAGTGTACCTGACACTGACGAGTACACTAACCACCTTGCTCCGAACCTCAAAACTATTCCGTCGATGGGGTCCAGTGGTTTCGACCCGAACGCGTTGCGCCGAACTACTGAATCAGTCTCAGCTCGAAGAAGCTCCTTATGACTTCACAATCGAATGTGCTGACGGCACCCTTCGCGCACATAGAAACGTCCTTGCCGCCGAATCCGATTACGTCAAAGCGCTTTTCGATATACCTATGGTAGAGGCCAGCTCATTGGAAGTAATATTGAGAGATATTTGTAAGGAGATAATGACCAGAATACTTGACATCATCGACACGCATGCCGATGATTTCAACGCCGATAATGATCTAGACCTATTCAAAACAGCCCATTACCTCCAAGTCACCCGAATAATGACAAAGTGTATAAAACCATCAAAAGCTAACATTAGTACAGACAACGCCACTCAAATGTATTGCACTGCTGACAAGTACTGCATGAGGGACCTTTGTGAATTTGTGTTTGGCGTTCTAGAGAAAAATACTACGCCACTTATAACAACAGATTTCTTCTCTGATATGGTTGATGCTAATCTGATACGTGCCTTTCTCGAAAGTGACAATCTCCTCGTACTTCATGAGGATTCAGTGTTTGAATTTTTGACAGCTTGGCTTGACAAAAAACAAATGGCGAGGATGTGGTATGCAGGGGAGTGCAAGGAGCTAATAAGATTTCCGTTTCTTAAAGCAGAAACGGTAGAGCAATTGGAGAAAGTGCTCGTCGGTCCGACTGTGGCTCTAAGGCAAAAATTAGCACCACCAAAATAGAATCTGGATCTACCCCTCTTTCGACGTCGCAGATAGACAGTGGCTCACTGTCACTTCTTGTGGTAAAAAAAGAGGTCCCGGTCGGCTAGAAGAACATACGGACCGCTTAGTGCTAACCAGCCTCAACACGACGACTACACGAAGATCCGCTTCAGTAATTAGTGGCCATACAATCTACTCGAACGACGGTCAAACTGTCTATAGTCTCAGCATTAACAAGATAAAAAAACGATTTCGTTCTAGTTCAATATCAATTGCTTCCTGGCAAGTTTCGCGCACCCGGTATCACCGTGCTTCATGATTACATTGTACATGTGTGTTCGACTGCGAGGCCACGCACCAGATGCTGCGAGCGGCCATTTTAAGGAATTGATCGGAGACAACAGCAGACCCGAAGCTTCGACACGTGCTTTTCTCGATTCATCGATACAGCAGCAAGGCGTTCCGCGATACCGGGCAATCCACCAGACGACGTGCGCGGCTGGAAGCCGTCTACAAGACGAAGTGACGCAGTTTTTGCTTGGTACTATGACAACGGAAGTGGGAGGTTCGTATGGCCGCGTTTAACCTTTTGACTCGTGAGTCGAAATGCCGCATAACCGAAACTCGCTTACAACAGCCCTGGTCCCGCCAGCGGCCGCTGATCGTTTGAAACAACGTCTACACCGTAGCAGACAACGAAAATTCAACCGGATTCATTGTTGATAAATTCAATCAACAAGAGGGGACATTTGAAATAGTGCAGAAGTTGTAGCTCCACAATAGTCGTTACATAGGAGTGGTGCCGATGGATCTAGGTCGGCCTTGCGCCGTCACGGACGACACATGGCTTGCTGCAGAGAGATTGGAAAGCTTCCGGATAGAACACGCAGTCAAAGAGTATTCATTCATTCATAAGCTACGACAAATTGGGGCGGGTTGAAGGGCGTAGCATTTTGCGTTAGTGATCTCCGGCTTGTTTAGCTAACGGTTTCGAAATCCGCGAGGTGTTCATAGCGTGCGCGGAAACATTAAAAGTCAACATCGTCACCAAGTCGTACTTCACTATACGTAAACATTATAAATCTGCTTTCAGCTCTCTACTGAAAACATGGCGTCAATTCTGATCACACAGGACGTGTCGTTAAGTAAAATTGATATTATAGGGACGGGTGCCTAATAGCATCCCAATTCTTGAGTAAATGCGGCTCAAATATGTCTATAAGGAGCTTCTTGAATCCAAATAAATTGCTATTTGTCAGTACCAGTTATGTATATAATACTATGAGCTAACGCGCAACATTCAAAGAAGCGAGAATCGCGTAAGGCTAGCCAAGAGTTCAGTGTTGCAGTTTTTCTACAGTATGATTCAGTAGAAATGGAGGTTGCCAAGATGCAGTCCGTAGACAAATCTAAGGGGGGTTAATAGGGTTGTCATTGTCGCCAGTGTGGACATATGGCATATGTGAAGAGAATATTCGGCCCAACGTCAAGTCTATGTCTTGACAAAAGAATACACCGACAATCTATGATGTTTTCGGTAAAAAGTAAGATCTGTGTCAAGGTCGAGATCCCTGTTCGGGTTAAAAGGAATGTGTAGTATAACGTACATCGTCTACGGTTAGCTAAGAGGTACCATATCGGTGGTGACTACATAAAGGCGTGTTCTTTCCCGCAGTCATTTATTGTAAAATCAACCCACAAGGCCAACGACTAATGTACAGTTTCTGTGGACAAAGGGAAAAACTGTAGTTGAATACGAAGGGACCTGTGCATCGCGCGATTATTAGAGCGTTGTATAACGTACCCTAAGGAAAACTGAACACTTAGACATGGATATCAAAAAAAAAATATTACATATATATATATATATACAATAATTTTTCGATTTTTTAAACATGATCACCCGCAACGCACTAGTCTATGATACATTGCGTTACTAATCTTAATAAAACAAATACGCTAATAAAATATTCTACAGTAATCTTTAGCAAGATTCAAATATGCGGAACTTGGTAAGTTTACACTGTCTATATGCGCATGAATTAAACAATAACCAACTGTACTCCCATTTGAAACAGCTATAGTTGATGGCATCATAAAAATATAGTTCTTTTATAACCTCCTCAAGCAAAATCAATTATATCGATTCCTAGTGTAAGTGCTGCAGGTCTTATTCAGGCGTCGCTAAAGCAAACTGGACCAATTGTGACGAATACTAGGTATTTACTTCTATTATACAGCGTATAGCTAGGGTTTAAAGGGTCCATAGTGCCTCTTTAGCCAATATTTACAATAAATTCGACAAACAGTTGCACTCGACTAAAGGATAAACAACAAACAATGGACAAATCTAGTATTCGAATACAAATCTCAACGTGCGTTCTGCATGAAAAGCAGACTTAATCATGACACCCCTCTTAGCCGTAAGGGCTGTCAACTACCCATCAGAAATAATCAGTCAAACCGAGGTGACAATAAGTACGGTGTTTAGCACGCCGTTTCGAGGTCAAGTAGCGGGTACACCCCAAGCAAAACCAAGCTGGGTCCAGTCACTGGACACACCTCGAACGATGCTTCCACTAGTAACCAGAAATGCACAACAGACAACGAGAGATTTGCAGACGAAGAGAAAATGTTTACAACTGAAGTAAAAGTTAAATACAAACATATCTCGGTGTTTCTTTATACATTTGATAGATCGGCCTACTGCGGTCAATTCGGAACAACATGAAAAATTATAAAAGAAGACAATAATTTTAGTTGACTAATCAAATATTTAATAGTTTTCATAATCAGCTATCGTGCAAGTGCTTCCTTCAATTCTCACGGGCCGCTAACGGACCTTTAGTAATATACCGGCCCCATCCCCGATTCAATAGATCGAATGCGTCCGCGTAAAACGTCGATCGCTGCCATAGTGCCCCATATGAACAGGGTATCGCCTTGCCTAGTTCGAAGCATCACTGGCCTTCTAGTTGCCGCATCAACAAGGAACAAATGCCTCGTATCGAAAACAAGTTGGCTACAGTATTGGTACAGGCTGGCAGAAGTCAGGGCCTTTATGGTTGTCTATGGTGAATTTTTCAAAACGGCCAGTCGTTATCCTTAATGTCTACACCTCCCAAGGTACTCTAATACATTCTCGACTTTACGTTACCAATATGGTCATAGGATATGTTGACGAGACTGATCATCGATGTGGAAAAATTGCCATGGGTCTTTGCGTATAGAACTAGGGCAGAATCCGACTGTGCCTGGCCACTGAACCTATATATTTTTCCAATGTAGTGTGCGGATATCGTGTGACCGCATACAGACAGAAAGAACAGGTCACTCGTGTACCTGCATTCATTGTCGTTTAGGACAAGAAAAGATTGGCCGAGAACGTTGCGCATCACCACTAACGGCGTTTCCCTGTAATTAGCAGCGACAATTTCTCGCCACAGAAAGTGATCATAGGCAAAGCATACCTTCGTCTTCGCAGTATTCTGCATATTCTGGTAAGTTCTTAACTAGGTCCAACATTTTCTCCAACTATGCTACCGTTTGTATCTTCAGAAATGGAAACCAAGTCAGTTTTTTAAACTTGTCCGCCAGCCCCATCTTGGCCTTTTGTACGCCTTTTAGGCCATACTGTGAAAAGCGAAACATCAAATTTTCGTTTTTGATTCAAAAAACGCACAACAAGATTGTCACTCTCGAGCATCGAACGCATTAACTTGACGACATTTGTCGTCATAAATGGGGTAATATACTCTTTGAGAAAACCAAACGTAAACTCACAAAGGCCACATATGTTATATTTATCTGTGAGGCTAATAGGAGCTTTTAATACCCCTACGCATCTTACAACTACATCGCTGACTTAAAGGTATCTACTTTCGTCGAAGAGCAACCCTAGCTGTGACGTTAGCGGTCGGCATCGAGATGAAGTCGATAACATCGACCATGGTCACCTTTAAGATGTCTCCCTATTCGAGGACTTTTATCGTCGGTACATCTAAAAGCGCTTTAGAGTAGTCGAATTCACGGCGAAAACTTTTCAGCTGCGCAGGAAGATGTCCGTCAGTATATTATATCGTCAAGTCATACAAGCCTTTTTTCTTTTGTCCGGAAATGGATTTAGCGGTTCGCTCGATAGCTTCGAGTCTAAGTCGCCTGTTCTTTGATAGAGCCAAATTGCCTTCTTGATCTCTCAGATTTGCTGAGTTTTATTTTTAATGCTTTTGTTACTACTTGCCACTGTTCAATAAAATACACGGCACGATCTAATTTGAAGCACTGCCATGTCGGCCTAGGTCTCTTATTGCCTATGTAAAAATATTAATAGATCGTTAGTAGTACACGTATATTGTTACAGAATGACGGTTTTAGGAATGCCGCCTTTGACGTTCGCATATCCTGCGCCATGGGAAGCTGCTATAATCTGCTATTATTAAGCATCTCAAACTTTTTGTTTCGTATCATATTCATGTGTTTGTGTCGTGACGGTTCTATTTGAACTCCTGTCTATTATTTGAACGGCTAAACTCATCCCTACGTAGCATAAGATTGAAGGAGCGGCGCACAGAATGAATAATTTCTAATTCATATAAATATAGAACCTTTGCCGGCAAAATGGTCGGCTCGTTGTGAAATTCTCGCTTACCTCAGAGTAGGAAGATCGACTAAATCTTGAAAAAATTAACCGTCTCACGTCCTTGCGCAGCCTCGGCCCCCGAAAATGAATTAATTACTCGTTCATTCAGCCTTGAGTGATAAGCAAAGACACTTAAAAGGTTTACTACACACTTTCTTGTCTACAAGAATTAGCCGAGTGAGTAAATAAGCTATTAGGAGCCGACCTCAGTTCGGAGATTTCCTCCTTCATTCAGGACACATCCAAGTGTAGATATGTTATCAGTTGTACTAATATCCGTTATCGAAAGATTCGAAGATCCGTATTATGCCGTTATCATTCGATTTGAGTTACACAACTACAAAGTACGAATATTGTCAACGTAAATCCGCACTAGTCCCTGTCGAATCACAGGGCGACCAATCAACTGGCCTCCTTCGGAGCGCCATTCCCAGTATTGCATTTTGTTGGCACTGAATGTTGAACTGTCTCTTAAAGTATATTTAGCTACGAAGTAAGCAAAGAAGGAGAACTACGTTTTCCTTTTTAAAAAAGGAAATATTTGTTCAAGAAGCATGGGGAAAATCTCGTGCTCGTACGGACCTGCCGAATTGGTAAAACTGATGTCTTTTACGAAATCCCCTCTGGCTTGACAGCGTTACATAGGTAGTCTTATTAGACCACTCTGCACGATGGTCAGTTCCTGAACGAATTAGCACGATAAAACCTTTTTTTTCCTTTCGATTTTAGCAAACAGGATCTGCTCGGGGGCATCAAGAATGTATGTATTGCGTCAACGATAGGTCGGGTTAGGATAGCAAAAGTGGTTGTGTCATAGCGTTCCCGCGAACTCAACAGCTTCTTCAGGCTGACTAGTAATTACTAATTGTGACTATTTTGGAAGACACTAGAATGGACAAGTTTGGGAGAAGGGTTAGGCAAAACGAAAAACAAGATTCAATTGTTTACGAACAGCCTAATCAAAAATATTTTGCTAATAATAATAATAAATAAAGAAATATTTTTATGTTGAAGGTATATAGTTAACGCTTCTTTCTGTATCGTGGTTTTGCACCCGGTACTGCCGTTAATTATTGTTTCAAAATATCATCGAATTGGGCGCGCTCATTGCGCTTTGCTATTACAAGTAACGTCATTTGGTGTTAAACGGCACGCAGCTTTCAACATTACAGACTTTCCTTCGGTAAAATGGTAAGTAAGGGGTTTATAGGACTGCTGAAAGGTGATACTATTTATTTCTACATGGTCCTCAAGACTAGACTTTATTCGCCATCACCTTTTCCTCTTCCCTTTCCATTTGTGTGTTTTTACTAGATTCTAGATGTTTCCGACCACAACAAAGGGCCTGCCTCTGAGCTTGCTACACAGACCATGCCACAAACCTTATGAGGGAGAAGAACGTTAGAACCCAAACTGCGGATCAGGGTTCACAGACACCGATTTCGCAAAGCTTTGCCGTATACGAAAAGTATCAGAACCAGAACAGGGGAAAGGAGCGATAGACTGCAAAAATAAATTCAAGATTGAGCTTTACAAATCTTTTGAGCACCGGGGATACCACTTTAGTGATCCCTATGATAGATTACCAGAGCCATGCAACAGTGCATCAGTCTGGTGGGTGTACAATAGAATAGCTAGTGGCACGGCTTCATACAATTGTGCAAGCAGTATTCTTAGCACTTGTTATTCTGTACCCGATCTTTTCAAAGGCAAGCCCATACAAAAGAGACACCGATTTACTCGACCATTGTGCTGTGGTCGTCTTCGATCACTGTGTATCGTTTCTATATTATGGCTATGAATATTATGGGTGGTGGCTAGTTTTGATGTTCTCGGAAACGTAGGAATTTGAATTGTCTATTATTAGACAAACGTCTTACAAGCATAACGTTATCAGAGCTATAGCGAATCAAGACAGAATCACCCGTGAAACAGATTTAGAAGGTTATTGGATTGGTTATACAATGTTCGCACAAGGTTGTACAGAAACATTCGCTGAGTGGCTTTGCGAGAGAATTAAAGCAAGGAAAAAAAACAAGAAAGGGGGTTCGGGACTTAAGAAAAATAGATAATCATCTGCTTGTGTATCAGGATAGTTGTGCTTGATTTGGTTGCGTCAAATGTAGAAGGATTAGATACCCTATCATACTTAGAAGTAAATGTATTTTAAATTCAAACTAATGATAGCATTTTAAATTTAGTAGAGGATCTTTGAATTTGAAAGTCAATTTATATAACGTTATTTATATATTATAGGCGAATAATTATAATTCAATATATTTTTATAAAAAAGTAGATGATAATTTTCGTTCCTTTGGAACTCATTCAAAGTTCCATAAGCTAAATTCCTGAAGTACCATAGCAATTTATTTAAAAGCATTGAAAAGAAGATTTAATTAGTACAAACGTATAAATTGACTAAATTACAGTTAATATGAAATGTGCTAACATTATAAGAAAGTATAGAATTGTACTAATTATATTTTTAAATAATGTTTTCATCAAGGTTAAATCAATATCCTTGTTGTACCATTTCGACAATTATAAACGAAAGCCATAAATAGGTGGCTTAAAAAACAATTAATAAAATTATAATCTCAAAATTAATTATTAAATAAGATATATATTACTGATAAGGACCGAAGATTTTCTCTCTATTTGATATTAGTTTCGAAACATTGTAGCTCCTGTTACCTGTATATAAGGCTGTTTTCTTTTTACGTAGATGATTAATATAAGCGTGACAAAGCGTAACTAAAAACGTCAAATGTCAGCTGAATAATACGAATCTAGAATATAGTGATTATTCATTTTAGAAGACAATTAATCCAATTTCAAATTTGGATTTAGTTTGTACTTTTTAGACTTACGATTAGCCATTTCTGGTGGTGAAGACAGAGTAAAGAGTTCTGAAACGGTCTTCCCTTGCCCTGAAGTTATAGGTATAGGTTCGCCATCGAACAGTCGCTATGTAATAAAAAAAAAAACAGGAGCCGAACTATTTTCTAAAACAACCTAACAGTACGAAGAAGCCTTCTTGACAAGCTTTTTGCTAAAATTACTATCTCGTTATATCTTCAGCTTACATGTTTGTTGAATCAATTACTTCTGTTGAAATGCAACTAGACACAATTGAAACAAACGAAATTTATTGGTAATTGTAATAGTATATCATTTTACTACAACGACCCGCATCGAAGACCTATTATTCGCGCGGGTTCGGCTAACAGTGATCAAACGCGGCCCGAAGCCGGCGGTCTTCGAGGCTTTAAGAGAAAATATTCATGGAGGCAAATCGTGCAACTCGACAGGGTGAACAAGTTCTGTGACAGCGACGCCCCGGTCGACGTACCGCAAACATCCAAACACAGAAAATGTACGATTCGAGCCTAGAGTCATCTATGGGACCGTCGTCGAGATTAATACCGGACGTCCCAGGCTGAATACGAGCAATTAGGAGGAAGAAACCGCTCCTTATGGTCGAACTCGGTCATTTCCGTTCGTACAAGGCCAAACGCCTACTGCAGCAGGAGGGAGTGTGCCCGTAACGTTAAGTAAAGCATACGGTTTCAGTAGGCGAAACAGGATATTTCCCGCGTCGTACATCACGGTGGTGCTGGTTCAGCAAAAAAGGTCTTAGAAGCCCAAAGTATCAAGAGTACCAACCTTCGATAAATAAAATTAGGATCGCTTGAATTACATATTGTTCTTGTTGTTGTTGCTGGTGTTGTTGCTACTGGTGCCCCTGCTGCTGTTGTCGTGGTATGCCGATAAATATGGTCCGTTCAACTGCGGTCGTAGACATATTTTCGTTATTATTTTGCGGAGGCCAGCTAGCTGAGGTGAAGGTAAACGGCAGACGTACAACCCGAAACTTTAATTAACGTGAAGCTATATGTGAAATAGTAGAAATTTGGTCGACGCGTCAGTAGGAGATGTTACGAATACGTTCTGAGGTTAAGACTAATATCTACCTATGAAAACAAGCGCTTGGAAACTAAATTTATTAAAAAAAAAAACTGAAGAAGAGGCCGTATAAAGTTCTGGATAAATATTAAGCTTATACTTTACATCTAGAGTGCACTTAGTCAATATAAACCGCGCAAATAGTTTGCATATGCTTCTTGTTCCATTGTATGGATTGTTACTAAGTGTCTATACGCTATATGGCACATTATTTGTCGTCCAAAAAGGCAAAACGTCACCTATATGCGATCGATTCTAGATTGCCATAGTCGATCCAATATGCAGCGCATCCTCAACTTTATACGTTTCTAATGTTTCCTATACGTTTGGTAAATGACTATAACTTTTTTGTTAGTTTAGATATGAACATATTAGCCCCATTTACAGTATCTACCTACTGCGCCCTAATTACGCATAATGTAAAACTGTGTTGTTCACAGTAATTAAGCTTCATCCATCGCGCGTTTCTACTCAGCACCACGTACCATGTTGGCATTTCCAAGCGACCTTTAAAAACTTTTCAATGCCACTAACCGGATACAGGTGGGAGACAGAGACAGAACAGCGCTTCAGAAGTTACGCCGGCGAAAGCGTTATCTCGCGTAAGAGCCGTGGTCTTCAGGCAATGCGACGTTGATGAATTTTTCTAATTTTAAACAGTCGTTTAACTTCACAAAACGGTTGGACGGAGAAGTGGTAAAAAGCCTGTCGTTCTTTGACCTTTTTCTGTCTTCTCTTCTTGAAAAGCTCCTTTGGCTCTTACGTTCGAGGCTCGGAGACTGCGTTAGTACTTCTTAAAAATACCCTTTATGCGCCATCAGTTGAATCTATCAAATCAGTCAAATTTGTTTTCAAACAATAGAGCACGCTTCTGATCGGGAAAACAGTGGTAGACAGAGTGGTCGTTACACGATCTCGTATGATCAAAGAATATTAATTAGTCCAAATTATTGTTGGTAAAGAAAATAAAAAATGGGCAACAATAATTTAATGTACCTTGTCGATATTACTTTTTAGCAAAGGCCAGACGTTGATTTGTGTGACTGTCTACGAAGGGTTAGAGCGTTCGTTCGTTAGCATACCGTCATTATCTAGGCGACAGTTAAGGTTTTCAGCAGATGCGCGAAGTGCAAGTTATTCATGGTGCAAATGAGAGGTGCGGTCCAAATCCAGCTAACACGCCGCTATCGGCCCTGAAAAACACTTCTAAAATCTTCAGCAGCTGAGTAAACGCGCACACACGTTTCGCTTACATCTATCTTCGGTTTATCTAAAGAATCAGTTTGACAAGCATTATATATGACGCATTAAAAAAAAATGAAGTCGCAGGGATCAGACTCACGAATTCTACGATCTTCGTAGCACACGCCGCCGT